>NW_003852750.1:126871-128525 GCF_000181295.1 Otolemur garnettii
TTGTTTGGCGGGCCCGGGATGGATTCGAACCTGCCACCTTAGGTGTATGCATCTGGCGCCTTAGCCACTTGAGCCACAGGCACCAAGCCCACTGCCCTGTATGTTATGTGCATTTTATTTAACTTTGTTGTATTGTGTATGTCTCTCTCTATATATTTATAGGACAAATGAGTCAAAATTTTATAGTATCTAGTTGCCAATGTATGATGAAACTAGAATTAGTAAGCTAACATTTTGTATAGTTTGTGTTAAAATTCATAGCAAAAATGTCTTCCATTTCATTTCCAAAGGGACTTCTGGAAGTGAAATGACAACATTATATCTAAGTGACACATATGCTTATATCCACTGGGTTCATGATGGAGAGGAGTTAGAAGAATTGAAGGATACTAGACCAGAAGGTTCCTTTTTAGAAAATACTTTCACATATAACCATTGTTACATATGTGTAGTTTATTCAACACTCCTGTGGATACAGCAGACAAACTTAAGTCCTTATTTGAAACATCTTTCCAGATGTTTAGAAGTGCACAAAATATGTTAAAAGTAGAGGTAGTAAATAATATATTTGGTAGATATCCTTTTACTAAAATTCATATGCAAAACTGTCTTGGAAATTGAATGATCAAACCACTTGTCTGAGCTGTACACATTATTTGTGCTGGTTTAGGGAGGAAGGAAGAGAAAATTCAAAGGGATTCTTTACACCAATGTAGTTAGAGTTGAGGCAAGATTGACTATTGTTCAATCGTCAATGTCTGACTTTTTACTTTGCTGGGTATATAGTGTATATAAAGGACAAATGAGTCCTAATTTGCAACATCTAGTCCTTCTACATGATAAAATGGTTGCCAGTGTACGACAAAAGTAGAGTTAGAAAAGTAATACGTTTAGTGGACACACACACAATTAACAGATGCAAAGACATGGAATCAACCCAAGTGCCCATCAGTTCATGAATAGATTAATAAACTGGGCTAGAAGTATAGCATGGAGCTACTCCACCGTAAAAAAGATGAGTTGATTCCTTTTGCAATAATTCATATGGAAGTGAAGACTATTATCCTAAGTGAAGTATCTAAAGAACAGAGAAATAAACACCATATGTACTTGCTATTAAACTGGAACTAACCAATGAGCACACATGTGCACAGGGTGAAGTAAAACTTGATGAAAATCAAGCAAGGAGGATAAGGAAGGAGGACATTGGCTGAAAACCTACCTACATGGCACAATGAACACTGTGTGGGTGAATAGCACACTTACAGCCCCGAATCAAGTATTACAAAAGCAATCCATGTAACCAAGTGTATTTGTATCCCCTTAATATTTTGCATTAGTAATAACAACAATAATAAGGAATACTTTGCCAGGGCTAAAGAAGGTACACTCAGCTCAGTAGCACAAATATCCATGTGAAATGTGTTCTGAACTGTGCCCTAGACTTTAGCAGTGCACAGGAAACTGAAAAGATGACATCCACACAATGTTGATAAGAGGGAATGTTGGTGCACTGTAAACAACACAGCTGTGACTATTGATTACGTCTTATCGATAGGATGGAATTCTGGACAGGCAGTAAAAACAAGTTATAATTAAAACAATGATGAGAGACAATTTGTTGTCTAACAGGTTGACAATGATTTCTATTATT
>NW_003852750.1:128736-129605 GCF_000181295.1 Otolemur garnettii
ATGGAATTCTGGACAGGCAGTAAAAACAAGTTATAATTAAAACAATGATGAGAGACAATTTGTTGTCTAACAGGTTGACAATGATTTCTATTATTGCTAATTTTGGGAAAACAGGCACTTTCATACTGCATTGTTAGGATAATAAATTAGTAGTAAAGTATTCATTGTAATATGATAATATGGAAGTTTATAGGGTAGTAAAGTTTTGAAAGAACACTTTCAGAAAGTTAATATAAAAATGCTTTACAAAGGTATCTGTATATAACATATATACAAGAAAGAGTGTTAAGAATACTGTTATTGTGAATAAAAAATAAGATAAAAGAACTAAATTTTCATTACTAGAATCTTAGGGAAATATATTTTGGAGTGTATATACAATGAGATGCCCTTTAATATGAAGCAAATTAAATTTCAGTTGTAAAGTAACATAACATTGATGTTATCACAGAAATGCATTTGTATAGAAAGATGGTCATAATTAGGACAACAGCAGGTTACAAAGATCATTAATGGCACAGATCTTTTGTTGTTTATGTAGGTCTCTAGTTAGCTATGCAGATGTCGCAAAGGATAAAAATAAAAATGATTTTTTTCCCCTCACTTACAGCTTTCCCTTTAGCAAAGAGAGTGCACTGCACTATCGCCTGGGTAACAGAGCAAGACCCCATGAACAGAAGGGATGGGGAGGGGAAGGGCGACCTCATCTCTATTTAAAGAATGTTTAAAAATTAACTTGGCGGCGTGCTTGTAGTTTCAGCTTTGAGTTGGGAGGCTGAGGTAAAGAATCCCCTCAGCGCAGGAATTCAAGGCTACTGTGAGCTATGATCGTGCAACTGCATTCCAGCCTGGGTGACAGAGACTCAGTC
>NW_003852750.1:130033-130457 GCF_000181295.1 Otolemur garnettii
ACTGAGAAGGGATGGATAACTGAGAGGGATGTGGGAAGCCTGTGAAGCCTGCACAAGAGTGGGATAATGGAGGGTGAACACCATTCTCTCAGGAAAGGATCTGTCAACAGTGTGGACCCTTCAACCTTCACTAAGGTAACAACTACGTCAATCAATGAGATGTAAGGGTCAACAACAGAAAGATTTGCTTTAATATACATTTGAATTTTCTAAACAGAATTGCTATCTTTGTAAATAACCCATTTCGTGACATTTGCTACTCTGGAAAATATGTTCGTTTTCACTAAAGAAAAGATGGTGCCACCTGGCGTCCAATGCCAGGATAGCAGCTTTGTGACTTAAGACGAGAGAACTCTGCAAGGGAGAAGGGTGGAGATTGGAATCTTAGCTTAATGGTATTAGAATTTTCTGATTTTTTTTCACC
>NW_003852750.1:130808-133480 GCF_000181295.1 Otolemur garnettii
TTGCCTATTTCTAAAAAGGAATCACAGTAAACGTATTCTGTTGCAGCTATTCTTTCCCACATAATGTTAATTCTCAAGATTTATCTTTGCACTGTATTAGTCTTGTGTTTTGGGCATGTTTCAATATATTTATTGTTCATGTATATTTTATATAAATCATATATTGAAATTACTTCCTAACTTCTCTGTTTGTGAAGTGTGCTTCACAAACCATAGATACTAACTCATTATATGAGAGCGTTTGTAGATGTTTTCTCTCTGGTTTTCACACAATCCTTAGTGGGGTATTTTTTTTTGAAATATTTTCTTAAATATTCCAATATTATGACTTAACTATGAGGAACTTAATTTTTTAAAATAGTGGAATGACACCCTGGGAACATTTGTTGACAGTCCTCAGGGAAATAAAGCCATTCAGATCCCAGGAAGAATGAAGACAAAATTGGAAAATCTTTACAACAATTACAGTGTTAGGAACTGATCAGGAGACAAGGAAGTTGTTTGTCTGATTCACTTAAACTCTCATAAAGTCAGAATCCTTATCTGGATAGTGGTCATAATGATGGAGAACTTAAAGAGTTGTTAGGAAAGAGTTGTTAGGAATAAGGGAGATAAAATATAAAGAGCAATGGCCTAACATCGCTGGGTACATATTACTTTTCTTTCCCCCAGCTTACCTGTCCCAAGGGCAACACTTGGCCTTTTGTCTGAGCCTCCTCACTACTTCTTGGATCATCCAATTTATGAGGCCCTACTCCCAGGTCTCCTGGCACAAAGGGAGAAATTTCATCTCTTCTGTCATCTTCACCACCCAGAGGGGTTGTTGAGGGAGGCCCTGTGGGGCCACATAGCAGGGGAGTGTGATCTGTCCATTTTTCAAGCTCTGGAAGTCCATCTTCTAAAAGGGAGGCTGCTCAGAGCCCACTAGGAAGAGTGAGGAGTGGAACCTCATTCCACTCATACCACTTATCTGGGGAGGTGACTTAGTCTCTGTGAACCTGAGCCTGATCATCCGTGAAATGCAGCTCATCATACTATCCCTACAGAGCTGTTCCAAGGGGTAAATGAGAATAACTGTCTAGAATATATGACAGGCAGTGGGTCTTAAGTGGCCCTTGAAGTGTCGAGACAGAGCAGTAAGGGCTGGCTGAGCCTTAGGCCTAAGAAGGTATTATGAAAAATCATTTTTAATTGTTTCTCCTAATGAGAACACAGTCATCTAGAGGAAAAGAGCAAATATCCCTGTGATATACCTTGAGTTTTAGATACCGCATATTTTCTACATCCCTGGGCGTTTCAGAATCTCCTAAGAGGTGTTCAACATCAGGACTTTGATCAGATTCCAATCTAGTTTCCCATGCGGGGAAGATAAAGTTTGTCTATGAACTCACCTGGTGAACTTAGGGACGGATCACACCAGGGAAGCAAGAAGTGATGTTTGCTTAATCGCTGAGCCTGGACTGCCCATATGTTAATATATTTAGAGGAAAATTGTGAACCTTTCCAGTAGTCATCAGTGCAGGAGTACTCAGATTATGCATTATCCAGCTATGCCATACTACTATTTCTGTCACCAGATGCCTCTCTGAGAGAAAAAAATCCAAGAGCTGCTAGCCTTCCTTTGACACACAATTTTTCCTTTTTACATTCACCAGTAACTAAGTATACTTTTCCCTGTAGGTGTACCATTAAATCAGAAGTGTAAAAAAGAAGGTAAGAAGGAAAATTGACGGAGAGACAACTTCAAGGATTACATCTGTGGTGAGCTGGCTCCTTCACATTAACTTTTACATTTGCTCAAGTTTTAAGTTATTGAATATTTTCAAAAATTCTTCTGTGGACCCCACATCACCCATTCAGTCACAGGATCACGGTATCTCTCCCTCCTCTTCTTCCTCCTTCCCTATATCTCCCTTTCCCTTTTTCCTTTTCTCTTGATCCTTGTCTTTCTCTCGCCTTCCCTCTCTCTCCCTTTCAAATCCAAATTACCTAAAAGAACTTTCAATGGCTTGTTGTTAACATTATTAACTTTCCACTGACATTTTATTCCACTAAAATATTGCTTCTGTCTTCTGGATTGCAATGAACATGCTGTCATTAAAGTCACAAACCACCTTTTGTCACTAGAAATGGCTATTTGGATCAAATATATTAATGTGATACTATAATACCTTTAATAACCTCCTAAAATATGTATTTTTTTTTACCATTTTTCCAGGCTCCTGAGCATTAGGTAATGGATACATCCAAATTATAACACTTACTAACTGAAGTCCAAGGTATAGTACTTAATTTCTTTATTTATCAAGTTTTTAAAAAATTAATAGGATCTACAGAGAACTCAAACTAAGCAACATACAAAGAGCCAACAATCCCTTACATCAATGGCCAAGAAAGATGAATGGAACCCTTTCTAAAGAAGACAGACAAATGGCTAACAAACATATGAGAAAATGCTCATCATCCATAATTATTAAAGAAATGCAAATCAAAACTGCTCTTAGATATCACCTAACTCCACTGAGAATGGCCTACATCACAAAGTCTCAAAGCTGCATATGCTTGCGTGGATGTGGAGAGAGAGGAACAGTTTTTTACACTGCTGGTGGGACTGCAAACTAATACAACCTTCTTGGAAAGAAGTATGGGAAATCCTCAAAGAACTCAAACTA
>NW_003852750.1:133500-135459 GCF_000181295.1 Otolemur garnettii
TTTTTTTTTTACCATTTTTCCAGGCTCCTGAGCATTAGGTAATGGATATATCCAAATTGTAACACTTACTAAATGAAGTCCAAGTTAAAGTACTTCATTTCTTTATTCATCAAGTTTTTAAAAAATTAATAGGATCTACAGAGAACTCAAACTAAGCAACATACAAAGAGCCAACAATCCCTTACATCAATGGGAAAGAAAGATGAATGGAACCCTTTCTAAAGAAGACAGACAAATGGCTAACAAACATATGAGAAAATGCTCATCATCCGTAATTATTAGAGAAGTGCAAATCAAAACCGCTCTGAGATATCACCTAACTCCACTGAGAATGGCCTACATCACAAAGTCTCAAAGCTGCATATACTTGCTTGGATGTGGAGAGAGAGGAACAGTTTTACACTGCTGGTGGGACTACAAACAAGAACGGAGAAGGAAGAAGTCCCTTGTACTCAATTTTGGAATGAGAACAACTGATGCTCGTACATGGTGGGAGGTGGGACTGGGAGAGCGCAGAGAGGGAAGGGGGGGTGGGAGGTTACAGTGTTTGGCACAGCTCTTGGAGGAGGAACACATTTATAGGAGGGTCTTTGCTTGACAAATGCAATTAGTGTAGGCTGGATCTTTGTACCCTCAATGAATTCCCAAAAATAAAAAAAAAATTAATAGACTTTATTTTTATTTATTTATTTTTCATTGTTAGGGATAGATTTTATTTTAGAGCAGTTTTAGCTTTACATAAAACCGGGCAGAAAGTGAAATATTTTCCATATACCATTGCAGTCCGCCTGTTTCCCTTATTAACATCTTCAATGGTGAGATACACTTGTTACAATTGACTAACCAATATTGATACTTTATTAGCTAAAGTCTATTTACATTAAGCTTCACTTTTTGTATGGTACACTCTATGGTACTTGACAAAGGTATAATGATGCGTATCTACCATAACAGTATTACACACATATACGGAAGAGTTTCACTGTCCTAAAAATCCCCTGTGATCTATTTACTCATTCCTTACCTCTCTCTCTGCTTCCCATCTGATTCCCTGACTGTTCTTTTTACTGTCGCCATGGTTTTGACTTTCAAAGAATGGCATATAGTTGGAATTATAGAGTATAAGGAGTTTTCAGCCACTAAGGACTTTTCAGTCACTTAACAATATGTTTTTAAGTTCCATACATGTCTTTTTGTGTCTTAATAGCTCATTCTTTTTAGGTGCTGAATAAGATTCCATGTTATATATGTACCACCGTTTATTCCTTCGTCTAATGAAAGACATCTTCATTGCTTCCACATTTTGATAATTATAAATAAAGCTGCTATAAATATTCATGTGCAGGTTTTTGTGTGGACATATGTTTTTCATACATTGGGGTAAATACCAAGGACGTGCAATTGATGGATCACATATAAGAGTATGTTTAGTTTTGTAAGAAACTGCCAGAATTTCCTCCCAAATCATACCATTTTACTTTCCCTCCAGTAATGAATGAGAGGTCCTTTGCTCCACATTTTCTTCAGCATTTGGTGTTGTCAGTGTTTGGGATTTTTTGGCAGTTTATGAAAATAGGCATGTAGTAGTATCTTGTTTTAAATTGTAAATCCTTGATGATATCTTTTCACATGTCCATTTGCCTTTTGTGTATCCCCTTTGCAGAGGTTTCTGTTCAGACCTGTTGTCCACTTCTTAATGGAGTTGTTTATTTTCTTATTACTGGATTTTTAAGAAGTCTTTGTATATTTTGGCTATAAGGCCTTATCAGAGATATGTTTTTCAAACATTTTCTCCCTGTCTTTGGCTTGTCTGTTCATGTTCTTAACAGTGTCTTTCACAGAGAAGTAGATTTTAATGTTAACGTTTTTTTTCTTTCCTGAGTTGTGTTTTTAATGTCGTATGTAAAAATGCATTATCATACCAAGGTCATCTAAATTTTCTCCTGTGTTATCTTCTAG
>NW_003852750.1:135662-136563 GCF_000181295.1 Otolemur garnettii
TAATAATAATGAAAAGATGGGAATTAGCTACAGTGTCTACCTCAAATAGTTCTGTAAGCGTTAAATTAGTCTATGCATAGAAAACTCTCAGCCCATAATACATTTAACCATTTAATTTATTTTAATATATTTTTATTGGTGTTAATACTCTTGTAGCCATAAAAAGCTAGGATATAGATTTATGTTTATTTACGATCAATGACTTTAGAGTATTTTGTTAGTGAGTATATTAGTTTCCTAGGACTGCCATAACAAATTACCATGATCTTTGTAGTTTAAAACAATAGGAATTTATTCTTTTATAATTCTAGATACCAGGAGTCTGAAATCGAAGTGTCTACAGGGCCATACTACTTCGAAAGCCTGAGGGGAAAATTCTTCCTTTCTTCTTTCAGCATCTTGTTTATTTTGCTGTTCTATGTTTGTGGCAGCATAACTCCAATTTCTGCCTCCCTCCTCACATGGCCTTCTTCCTTGTGTATGACAAATTTCCCTCTCCCTTTTCTTATAAGGACATGAGTTATTAGATTTAGTATCCACCTTAAATTCAGAATGTTCTCACCCTAAGAACTTTGACTTAATTATATTTGTAAAGATCCAATTTCCAAATAAGTACACCTTCGCAAGCAAGTGGGTTTAGGACTTGGGTGTATTTTTTTTTGAGGACACTCAATTCAATCCAATGCAGAGTGACAAGAAGTCTACAAAACAAAATGTAAGTGTAAGAACACATCTTATCTTTTGTAGGTAATACATAATTGCTTGCACATATATAGAAAGATAAAATACCTGCGTAGGAAAACTTGTAGAAGAATATTATACAGATGAAAACATTAGCAGGGTTTATTTTGGGGTGATATATTTTGAGGTAATGAAATTTTACTTAATTTTGTATATCAAA
>NW_003852750.1:137584-138655 GCF_000181295.1 Otolemur garnettii
ACAGCTCCTTTCTGAAACATCTTTGAAGAACAATGGTGAAGGGAAATCCTCTCAGAATTCTCTGGGGTGGAACTTTTACCAGTGTACTTGGTTATTCATTTTTCTCAGAAGAAGAAATGGCCAAATATGGCAATTATACACCAATTTATGGGCTTTGGCCAATGGTTTGGCTGGATGATCAGGGACTTGGAAGGAACATGATTGGAAAATTGGTGGCAATCTCCAAGTGGACAAAAAATATGAAGATATTTGTGTCCTATGTGAATACTCACCAAAGGATGACCTCAATAGAATAGCATTTTAATAATAACATTGATAGTTTGACTGGTCTGTGGATATAATCCATCCTTTTTCCTCAGTCACCCCTGTCATTGCCCAAAGAGGTCATCAATAAGTGGTCATAATGGTAGGTATAGAAAATATGCAATGGCACAGAAGCATAGACTTCATTCAGCAAGGTTGGCCTGGCTACAGCCGCTGCTGAGTGCCTAATTTACCAATATCAGAAACCAACATAAGTCTTGATATGGCATCATTCCTGAGGATGATCAGCTATTTGGTGACAGGTTAATTACATTAGACTACACCTATCATGGAAAGGGAGACATTTACATTTCTTTTCTTTTCTTTCTTTCTTTCTTTCTTTCTTTCTTTCTTTTTTTTTTTACTTTGAGCAATGTTTTTTATTTTTAAAATAAGGCAATGGTGGTGTTTTTAACCTCTCTGGCTCATTTTCTTTTTATCTAATGTAAAACGTGTACTGTACAGAAAAATGTATATTCTCACAAATACGCAAAATTAGTATGTAATTTTATTGTTCTCACAGAACCTCTGAAGTTCATTCTGAGAATTCCAGATTAAGAGTCCCTAATCTTGGTTTGGTGTCTGTAGCTTAAGCAGCTGAGGCTCCAGCCACATGCACCTGAGCTGGCGAGTTCGAATTCAACACCAGGCCCAACAAACAGCAATGGTCGCTGAAACCAAAAAATAGCCAAGCATTGTGGCAGGCACCTGTAGTCCCAGCTACGTGGGAGGCAGAGGGAGGAGACTCACTTGAACCCAGGAGTTGGA
>NW_003852750.1:139656-153958 GCF_000181295.1 Otolemur garnettii
TTTTTTTTTTTTTTTTACCATATCCAGAATTCACAATTCCAGGAATTGAAGAAGGTAAAGCAGGAGTGGTACCACTATTACCCCTAGTGACCAACTAGCAAAGTTTTGCTTCCTGTCCTTGTACTCTTATGCTCTGCCAGCTTAGAGGTCTTAGTTCCAGAGGGAAGGATGGTTATACCAGAAAACATAATAATGATTCCACTGAACTAGAAGTTAAAATCTGGCCACTTTGGAAACCTTATGCCTCTTAATTACCAGACTAGGAAGTTTATTATTACTTACTGACTGTAGTTATTGATTCTGATTACCAAAGGGACTTTGGACTGCTTCTCTATAATGCAAATAAGAACCAACATATCTGGAATATAGGAAATCCATTAGGGCATATCTTAGTATTACCATATTCTGTGATTAAAGTCAATGGACAACTATAACAACTCAATCCAGCAGAACTACAAATAACCCAGATCTTTCAGAAATGAAGTTTTAGGTCACCCCACCAAGTAAAGAACAATGACAAACTGAAGTGCTTATTGACAGCAAAGGGAATATTGAATGAGTAGCAGAAGAAAGTAGTTGTAAATACCAGCTATTAATATGACTATATGACCAGCCACAGAAATGAAAACTATGATTGTGGTGAGTATTTTTATTTATTTTTGTTATAACTGTTTGTGTATGTGGGTAGTATGTGTGAAAAACAAATATATATTTTTTCTCTCTCTTATCTCCTATCATACAGCCAAGTTAAATTCAATTTATATTATTGTTTATAATTATTTTTAATTTTATATCACTGTATTTCAACCGTAGGATATAAAAGAGAAGAATGAACATTATATGAGAACTGTGCCTCTTTTCTCAGCCACCTCTATCATTGTCCATGTCATTCTTCTTCTTCATTGCCCATCTTCTGGTGAAGTGTTAGTTAGTTTTCATTTATATTCAGGATAGTTTTATTATGTTAGGCAGAATTATGACCTTGTTATTGTTTTTATTTCAAGATTAAATATTGTTTAAGAAGATGTTTATGGGTACCAAGTCAACAAGGAGTAAACTAGTGATGGTTAATTTTATGTACCACCTTGGCTGGGCCATGTTACCCAGATATTTGGTCAAATACCAGTACAGATGTTGCTGCAAAGCTATTTTTCTTTTATGATTACTATTAACTTATTTTCTATTTATTTAAAAATTATTTTTAAATATTTAGGGATATATATATAATTTTACACATTTATAGGGTATATCACTCTATATGTCAGTAGACTTTGTAAAGCATATTATGCTCCATAGTTTAGGTGAGCCGCACCTAATCAGTTGAAGGGCTTACAAGAAAAAAACTTCGTAAGATTCCCCAAGGAAGAAGAAATTCTATCGCCAGACTGCCTTGGTACTTGACATTTTAATACTAGCTCTTTCCTGGGATGCTAGCCTGCTTGCCTACTCTATAGATTTTGGACTTCTAATTATCACATGAGCCCGTTCCTTAATATCTCTCTCCATACACATAAGCACCCTACTGGTTTTGTTTCTGTGGAGAACCCTCATGAATACAGCACTTCAATTTCTATTCATTTTGTTGTGCCTTGAATAATAATAAGGCTGAGAATCTTCTCATATGTGAGGTAGTAGCACATCCTGGTTAGAAGTAGGGATTCAGTAGTCACATAGCCTGTGTTTAAATCTTGCTCTTGCCACTTTCTAGCCATGGCTTCACTGTGCCTCAGTGATCTTATGTTTAAATTCAATTACATATTAACATTGAGTACATTGGATAATTGCCTTTCAATTTTTGTGATATTTTTTTACTAAGAATAATGTACTTCAACTCCATCCTGGATATTGCAAAGGATGTGAAGTCACCATAGTATTCCTTGGTGTGTATTTGTTAATCCATGCATTTAGGTTGTTTCCACATTTTGACGATCTTAAATTGAGCTGCAATAAATAGTCTAGTGAAAATGTCCCTACGATAAAATGGTTTTTTTTTTTCTTCTGGGCAGATGCATAGTAGTAGGTTTGCAGGTTCAAATGGGAGATCTAATCTGAGATGTTTGAGGATTCGCTATACTTTTTTCCAAAGAGACTGTATTAACACATGACAATTGAAGTTGAGGGGAGTGGTACTGAGGGAGAAGGAGGGGGTGAGGGTGCGCTCACTGAATGGGCATGGGGTCAGGGTGTTTGGCACACTTTTTGTGTCTGGGACATAACCATAAGAGGGACTCTATCTAATAAAATCAAAATATTTTGACCTGGTTGTTTGTTTGCCCCCTCACACTAACTGAAATAAGTTTACTTCTCAAAAAAAAAAAAATCCACTATAAAGCTTTAAGTAGAATGCTATGTATCACCTACTTACTGCTATTCTTAAATATATGGTTATGTTTTCATAGAAAAATTTCTGAAAACAATATATACATATATATTTAATGATTACCAGTACTTACCTATGAGTACTAGATTTTTAAGGATTTCTAATGACTTTTTTTCCTTCTTAAAATTTCTATTTTTATCTACAGTGAAATTTCTTGGTTTGGGAATTAAAAAATAATGATAAATATCCCCAGTCTTTCCCATAGGAAAGTGAGTCAGCATCAAAATATGGAACATTCCTAAACTAAGGGAATTAGGTAATAGGGTGATAACAGAACTAATTTATGAATATATCCACATGACTATCCCTACTGGGCAAGTTTTGGAAAACTGTAGATGCCAGGGGCAAACTGCAGATGACCAGTGTAAGTATGTCTTTCACATAAACTTTACATTCAGAAGTCAGACCATGTCTCCATGTCCCAGGGGTCCAGTGAAAGTCATGAGATAAAAGTAGTTTCACAACAGGCTTGTCTCTGTACTGTCCCAATGAATTCCCTTGAATTGACAGCAGCCTCCTATATTTCTCACCTTCTTAGGCAAGCAGTGACTGCCACAGACCTGGGAAAGTGGGTGGAGCTATATGAAATCACCACAGCTATATGAAATCACCACAGCTTCCAAGATGTGGTAAAGTGGATGGCAGTGGTGGTGGTGGTGGTGGGAATCCTTACACAGAGGGACGCAGGGAAAAGTTGAGTCACAGTATCATTCAGCTCAGGAGCCCAGGAACAGTTCACACATGCCAAATAAAACACCTGTAAAGTGTATTCCTTGCACAACTACAAAGAAAGGTATACACATGTCCAGCCCTCGTAATATAAAATCATATCAGGTTTGAAATGGAATGCATCTCTAGACCAACCATGGGATTTGGGTAGCAGTCTGGGCACATGAAAACTAATTTTCTGGCTCAGCGCCTGTGGCTCAACTGGCTAAGGCTCCAGCCACATACACCTAAGGTGGTGGGTTCAAACCCAGCCCGGGCCCACCAAAACAACAATGACGGCTGCAATCAAAAAATAGCCAGGCGTTGTGGTGGGCACCTGTGGTCCCAGCTACTTGGGAGGCTGAGGCAGGAGACTCGCTTGAGCCCAGGAGTTGGAGGTTGCTGTGAGCTGTGATGCCACAGCACTCTACCCAGGGGGACAACTTGAGGCTCTGTCTCAAAAAAAAAAAAGCAAAAAAACTAATTTTCATCAGATTAGGTTACAGACATACAAGTCTAGATGACTAACAGTGTAAATGAAAGACAGTAAATTGGGCCTAGGCAAACAGAGAGAGATTTCATAGTTGGGATACATCAGGAAATTGTTTTGAGCTAGACAGTATTTGAAAACGCTAAAATTTTGAATATATGGTGGGGGGCTGAGGCCAACATATAGAAATGGCTACTCATGGTTCTACAGGCTAAGATGGATCTGGAATCCAGGTCTCCTAATTTAAGTCTGTCAGAGAGCAGACCCTTCTTTATACTCCACTATTTTATACTTTCTGTTTTCTGGGATTCAATAAGAGGATACTATTCCAACATGAAAATGGAAGGCAATGTCAAAGAGCAGCCCAATTATAGCCCAAGAATATGGGGACGGGGGAGAGGGAGGGGAGGGGAGGGGAGGGGAGAGGATGGGTGGTGAAGGGTGATTGGTGGGACCACACCTATGGTCCATCTTACAAGGGTACATGTGAATCTTTCTAAATGCAGAATATAAATGTCTAATCTCAATAACTAAGAAAATGCCATGAAGGCTATGTTAATCAGTTTGGTGAAAATATTTCAAATTGTATATAAAACCAGCACACTGTACTCCATGACTGCATTAATGTACACAGCTATGATTTAATTTAAAAAAAGGAAGGCAAAAGAGGAAGATAAGGAAGTACGTAAAACATAAAATAATGAGAGGAGTAATATCAGTAAAAATATTAGGTGTTTTAGACTAGGAAACTCTAGGCCCTTGTTCATGCATAAAAATATCATAAAAACAACTAGAGGTTGACAAAATAACTTTATAGGAGACCTGGAAAATGGTCACATGTCTACAGCAACCAACTGAATGTAGAAAAAAATATCACATTCAAAAGATAGGAAAATGTTATGGAATTTTTACTTATCCTTTCCTCACCACCTTCCTGGTGTAGGAGAGTCTTGCTCTGGAGGAGATGATAGCCAAATTCCTAGTTCCCTCCCTCAAATGGAAGGAAGCAGGGATGATCTTATTTGAAACATTCTAACCTTTCTAGGGGATTAAAGAACTAACTGGTCTTTATTTTGCCTAACTTGGAGCTCATGTGGGAAAGGTGGTGGAAATTGCTCACGAAAACTGCAGGGAAACTACAGACCCACAGAAGCTGGAACAAGAGATTACAAGTGGAAACATGCAATAAGCTAACTCCAACCCCAAAGAGGATCTGGGATAAGACTCTTTATAGAATAAAGACATTTAAATGCAGTCAACTGTAAAGGGAAATTGAAAAAGTTGTATGCGGGCCCCCAAAAGATACACGCACAGAAAAGACCTGAGCAAATCTTATGCTTTCATTTTGTGCTGATTCTTATGCTAAGGACAAGCTCAGCTAATCAGTGAAGAACTATTATACTATGGCACAAAGTAGGTCTGTAAATATTAAAAGATATTGCTATTATTTCAAATATCTAATCTTCAACAAGAAAATGACAAGGGTAGTTTCAAAATATTTTCTCCCCACTCTTTAGGTTGACTCTTCAATTTGTTCATTGCTTAGTTTGCAGTGTAGAAGCTTTTTTAGCTTGCTGTAATCCCCTTTGTCTATTTTTGATTTTGTTGCCATGCTTCTGAGGTCTAGCCCCCAAAATCTTTGTCCAGACCAATGTTCTGTAGTGTTTCCTCATTTTTTTTCTCCTAGTAGGTTTGTAGTTTCAAGCCTTACATTTAAGCATTTAATCCATTTTGATTTGATTTTTTTATATGGTAAGAGATAGGGAGTGGGGTCTATGTTCATTTTTCTACATGTCTATATCCAATTTTCCAATTAGTATTCATTGAAGAGATTGTCCTTTACCGAAACTATGTTCTTGGTGTCTTTTCGAAGTGAGTTAACTGTAAAGATACAGATTTATTTCTGGGTTGTCTGTTTTGTCCCACTGGTCCATGTGTCCATTTTTATGCTATCTTGGTTATTATAACATTCTAGAATAATTTGAAGTGAGGTAGTGTGATGCCTACAGCTTTTTATTCAGGATTCCTTTAGTTATTCCAAAAGGAGATTAATAAATTAAATATATAAAGAACTGAATGGAATAACAAGAATCCAAGTAATATTAATTTAAAAGTGGCAAAGGACCTGAATAGATACTTCTCAGAAGAAGATAGACAAATGTCCTACAGTTATCCGGGGAAATGCTCAACATCACCACTAATCATTAAAAAATGCAAATCAAAATCAAAATGAGGTATCATCTCAGGCTAGTTAAAATCCCTATTATTAAAAAGGGAGAAAATTGGCCAGGCACAATGACTCGTGCCTGTAATCCTAGCACTCTGAGAGAACAAGGCGGGTGGATTGTCTGAGCTCATGGGTTCAAGACCAGCCTGAGCCAGAGGAAGACATTATTTCTAAAAATAGCCAAGTATTGCAGTGGGCACCTATAGTCCCAGCTAGTTGGCAGGCTGAGGTAAGAGAATTTCTTGAGCCCAAGAGTTTGAGGTTGTTGTGAGGTACGACGCCATGACACTCTACCAAGGGTGACAAAGTGATATTCTGTCTCAAAAAAAAAAAAAAAAAGACAGAAAATAACAAATACTGTCAAGGATGCAGAAAGTATACTCAGATACTGTTAGTGGTAATGTAAAGTAGTACAGCCATGATGCAAAAACAGTATGTAGGTTCCTCAGAAAACTAAAAATGAAACTACCATATGACCCAGCAATCGTATCATTGGGTATATATACAAGAGAAAGAAATCAGCATATTAAGAAGATATCTGCAGTCCCATGTTTGTTGCAACACTGTTCACAATAGCAAAGACATGGAATCAAACTAAGTCTCCATCAGTGGATAAATATATAAAGAAAATATGGTACATATAAAAATGGAATATTAATTAGCCACAAAAGAATAAATACCATCATTTACATGGATGAAACCAGAATTCATTATGTTAAGTGAAATAAGCCAGGCACATAAAAACAAAAATTACATGTTCTCACTCATACATGGCAGTCAAAAAAATGGCTCTCATGGAGGTGGAGAGTAGAATGGTGGTTAACAGAAGCTGGAAATGGTAGGTGGAAGGAGGTGATGAAGAGAAGTTTGTTAATGGGCACAAAAATACAGTTAGATAGAAGAAATAAGTTCTAGTATTTGACAGTACAGTAGAGAGATTATAGTTAACAACAACTTATTATACATTTCAAAATAGCTAGAAGAGAAGAATTGTTATGTTTCCAATTGTTATGTTCCATTTGTACAAACAAATGTTTGAGTGATGATTATCCCAATTCCATGATTTGATCATTATTTTTTAAAAAGAATTTTTTCAAATCTAAAGACATATAAATAAATAAAAAATATGACCATTCAAAGGCTCAAAATAAACTGACAAAAACTGTTTTTGATGGGGTGGCACCTGTGGCTCAAAGGAGAAGTGCATCGGCCCGTGTACCTGAGGTGATAGGTTCAAACCTGGCCCTGGCCAAAAACTGCAAAAAAAAAAAAAAAAAAAGAAAGAACACAAACAAACAAACAAACAAACAAACAAAAAAAACTGTTCCTGAGGAATCCATGACATTGGACTTACTAAACAAAAATTTTGAGACAACGTCTTATATATACTTGAAGAGATAAAGGACAAACCTTGACTAAGGAATATATATGTTCTCAAATACTTGATACAAAGGAATATATATGTTCTCAAATACATATATAACTATGTCTCACTGAGACAGTCTCACTGAGTCACCTGGGTCGAGTACTGTGGCATCATAGCTCACAGCAACCTCAAACTCCTGAGCTCAAGCTACCCTCTTGCTTCAGCCTGTAACTGGAAGTACAGGCACCTGACACAATGCACAGCTAATTTTTTGATTTTTAGTAGAGACAAGGTCTTGATTTTGCTCAGACTAGTCTTAACTTCTGATCTCAGGCATTCCATCCACCTCAGGCTCTCAGAGTGCTAGGATTACAGATGTATGCTGCCACATCCAGCCAGCAAAAAATATTTAAATAAAATGAGAATATTTATAAAGAGACAGAAAAAAATGAAAATTTTGGAGCTGAAAAACAGAATAGCTGGATTGAAAAAATCATTGAGGGGTTGTCGTTGGGCAACTATAACGTGAACTTTATCTAACAAACATAAACAATGTAATCTAAATGTATACACTTATGTTAATCTGACATAAAAATAAATAAAAGAAACATTTACTATTGGGGTTTAGCAGGAGATTTGAGCAGGAAAAATGGATCGGCAAACTTGAAGATAGACCATTTGTAATCGTTGAGTCTGTGGAGCAGAAAAGAAAAAGAGTGAAGAAAAATGAACAGAGCCTAAGGGCCTTTTGTGACAACACTGAGCCAAACAATATAAGCAAGAAAGGAGATACATGAGTCAGAGGAGGCTGTGTGATTCTGTGCTTATAGGCAACTCTCAAACTTAACTGGCTTATTTCTTGCTGCTATTATAAGTCCATGGCAGGTGCAGGTCCTTCATGAGATGGTGGATGCTGGAGTCAGAACAACTGTCATTAGAATGTGTTGGAGACCCAAAATGATGGAATAGCCACCATCTGGAAAATGGTCAGCCACTGTACCAGATGGGAAAAGTGCTCTGGACATTCTCAAACCAAAAACCACAATAACACATGTCTTTCATGACCCATAGACCAAAGATAGTCACATACACTGGCCCTGCCCAAATGAAGGCAGTCAGGAAGGGCAGTTCTATCAGACATAGAACACAGGTGAAACACAGGGTACAGGGGAGAATGAAAACACTTGGTAAACTGAAGAACTAACTGCTATGTGAAAGAATTGAAGCTTGGAGAGACTAAGTACTTGCCTAAAATTACCTCAGCCATAAGTGACAGAACTAAGATCTGAAACCATACAGGTATGATTTAAAGTTTACAACCTTTCTACTCCTTCCTGCATTGTATTCTATTCTCTTAAAGGAAGTTCATATATATTAATAATGGAAATTTCTTTATTTCAATGATGCAATCCCCTCATCCTTAATCATCTGCTATTCTAGCAGTTGAATAGGTAAGATAGCATTGGTTAAAACGCCAATATTGATAAGCTAAAGGTCTTTACCAAACATGTGAATGTACAGGATATTTGAATATCCATTGCATTTCAGTATAAAAATTACAAAAGTAAAATTTAGTGGCAGATGAAAACATGTCTGTTTATCATTAACTGAATAAAAATATCTTCATATCTTTCTCCTATTGTCAAAGAAAATGATAAAGATAAGAGCAAACATTAATGAAACTGGTAACAGATATGATAGAGTTGAATAAAAATGATAGCTGTTAGTGCTACAGAAATAGACCTGCCATTTGATCCTATACTTCTTTTATTAGGTATATACCCAGAAGATAAAGAATCACATTACAATAAAGATGTTTGTATCAGAATGTTTACTGCAGCCCAATTCATAATTGCCAGATCATGGAAGAAGCCCAAATGCCCATCAATCCATGAATGGATCAATAAATTGTGGTATATGTACACCATGGAATACTATGCAGCCCTAAAGAAAAGATGAAGACTTTACCTCCTTCATGTTTACATGGATGGAACTGGAAAATGTTCTTCTTAGCAAAGTATCACAGGAATGGAAGAAAAATTATCCAATGTACACAGCCCTTTTATGAAACTAATTTATAGCTCTCAAATGAAAGCTACAACTTAATTGTAGCCCAAGAATATGGGGAGGGGGTAGGGAAGCGGAGGGGAGAAGGTCAGCCGGGTGGTGGGAGGGTGATTGGAAAGATCACCTATATATCTGTCAAACAAGAGTACAAGTGAACCTTTCTAGAACTAGAATATAAATGTTTTGACACAATGACTAAGCAAATGACATGAAATCTATGTTAACCAGCTTGATTAAAGTATTTCAAATTGTATATGAAAACACTACACTGTACCCCATGTTTGCATTAATGTATACAGCTATCACTTAATAAAAAAATTAAAAAAAAAGAAAATAAAGAAACATGGGCCAATAAAATTAGAGATAAGGCACAAGTCAGCCATTTCAGAATGAAAAAGATGTTATGCCTAAAGTTACAGTAAAGACTTAAAAAAAAGATAGTATTATTAAAGTTAATACTTTAAAATATGATGACATTTTGAAAATTCAGATTAGAAAGATAAATCCGAGGGGAAAATATTACTTTCCAGACTGCAGAAATAGAAAATTTTAATATCATTAAAATATTCCTGACAGGAAATACATATAAATGCAGAATTATAAGCCAATCTCAAATAATTACATAAATGTAAAAAATATATAAATCTATCAATATCAGACTACATTCAATAATAGCTAAAACAAATCATACAATATGAAAAAGTTTTAAAGGTACCTCTAATCCCAAGTTTGCAAAGTTGGCTTAACATTTTAAGACATTCATGCAATGTTGTTTAACACATCAATATAATAAATAAGGAAAGAGACAAGAACAATTACAACAAAACATATAATAAAAAGGTATGCAATAAATTTAAAAATCAATCAGGGTTAAACAAGAACAAAAATAATTCTTAGTATATCAGAAATAGATATTTATTTAAACTGACAGTGAGTATACACAAAATAAACTATATCAAACAAAATCTTTAATAGTGAAATTTTTTATTTTTGAGACGGAGCCTCAAGCTGTCCCCCTGGGGGACACTGGCTTCACTGCTCACAGCAACCTCCAACTCCTGGGCTCAAGCGAGTCTCCTGCCTCAGCCTCCCAAGTAGCTGGGACCACAGGCACCCGCCACAACGCCCGGTCATTTTTTTGGTTACAGCCATCATTGTTGTTTGGCAGGCCCGGGCTGGGGATTCGAACTCGCCACCTTAGGTGTATGTGGCTGGCGCCTTAGCCGCTTGAGCCACAGGCACCGAGCCTAATAGTGAAATATTAAAAACATTCTCTTTAAATCAGAAAAGAGACAAAGATGACTTGGATGACCACTTCTGTTCAACATTGTACTGAGGCCCTGGGGCAATGCTGTAATCCAAAATACATACATGTGTACATTAAAAATGTATAAAAGTGAAAAATAAAGCTGTCACTATGTCACTATGATTTGATTATCTTCATTAAAATTTAAGATCAGCTACAGAAATTTGAAGTTAATAATAGAGATTAATAAATTGATTGAATGTAGTACTAATAGACACAAAATAATTGTAACAAATAGAAAAGAATCACAGTAGATGAGTAAAAAGGGTGATAGACAAAAGTGCAGGCACTAAGACCACAAGGCATTCATTTCCTCCTATGGTGTATGTGGACACAGGAGGAGAGCCCCAGAGAGAGGAGGTGGGAGTGGAGGTGCACAGAACACGTAGTGACTCCAAAGATCAGCCCCAATGAACATGTCAGTGTTGACTTTACAAGAATATGAATTCAAAAAGCAGTTCAACAAGAACAAAGCCATCCAATGGATGCAGGAAAACTGAAAAAAAAAAATCGTTCCTGTTTTCTGCTCTGTATGCTGCCTTTATATTTGATGGTTGACACCTAATGAACAAACGGGCAAATGGGTAAAGTTTGAACTGAGGAAGCCATTAGTGCTCTGGTCTCTGACACTCACAGTCTTCAGTATATTTGGTGCCTTTTGAACTGGTGCTTATATGGTGTACATTTACCGAAGGCCTGAAGCAGTCAGTTTGTGACCAGAATTTTTACATTGGACCTCTCAGCAAATTCTGGGCTTATGCATTTGTGCTAAGCAAAGCACTGGAACTAGGAGATATGATATTCATTATTCTGAGGAAGCAGAAGCTGATCTTCCTGCACTGGTATCACCACATCACTGTGCTCCTGTACTCCTGGTACTTCTACAAACACATGGTTGCTGGGAGAGGATGGTTCATGATTATAAACTATGACGTGCACTCCGTCATGGACTCCTACTACACCTTGCTGGCCATGGGGTTCCGAGTCTCCAGGAAATTCGCCATGTTCATCAACTTGGCGCAGATCACACATATACTGATTGGCTGTGTCATTCGTTACCTGGTCTTCTCCTGGATGCAGCCTGACCAGTGTCACTCTCACTATCAGAATATCTTCTGATCCTCGCTCATGTACCTCAGCTACCTCGTGCTCTTCTGCCATTTCTTCTTTGAGGCCTACATGGGCAAGATGAGGAAAACAGCAAAGGCTGAGTAGTGTTGGGACTGAGGAGGAAGCCATAGCTCAGGGTCATCAAGAAAAATAACAGACAAAAGAAAATGGCACAAGGAATCACATATGGTGCTGCTAAAACAAAACAAAACATAAGGAGCAAACACAAACCCAAGGCAGCTCAGGGATAATTAGGTTGACTGAACACAGTAAGTTTATAACCTTTTTTGGGTGAGGACTCACTGTGTGCACCTCCATCTCAAAGTACCTGCTGGGAGACACACACCCTTCTTTGTCTGTCAACTCTATGACAAAGGAGAGCAAACAGGTGTCAGAGGCAGAGAGACACTAGTAGAAGGCAAGCAAAGACTATTGTTAGCAACATGACATGAAAAGATACCTTTACTAACTGTTATATTTCTCTAAGGATGAAAGAATTTTACTTTAAAAACTGTGAGCACACACACACACACACACACACACACACACAATCCTTTCTACCTTTTAATCAACACCAACCTGGAGCCAATAGAAAATATGAAAATGAAAGAGACACAGAAAGTGTATCTAGAATGATAATGCTTTTCTAGAAATTAAGGCCTTTTTAAGAAAGATTAGTCATTGTAGCTCCATGAGAAAAGATGTCTTAATCATCCTAATCCTTTATAAGAACAGATATAAACAATTATATTTCCACTTAAAAAAAAAAAAAAAGAGGACTATTCACTGCATAGCTTCAAGCTAGTGAGTTTGC
Organism: Otolemur garnettii; assembly: GCF_000181295.1. Lineage (NCBI taxonomy): Eukaryota > Metazoa > Chordata > Mammalia > Primates > Galagidae > Otolemur > Otolemur garnettii. The sequence goes on from NW_003852750.1 coordinate 152,125, forward strand.
CAAAACCAAAAGGGGGCACAATACTTTCCCAAGGCTCTTCCTGGGAGGATGGAAACAGTGCAGCCCAGGTCCCAAAGGGGCAGCTCCATCCCAGAGCATTTCTGATAGTTGAGCTATACTTTGTACTCTTAAACAAGATAGGCAGGAATATCCTTTCCTTCAGTGGCCCCAGGCTTTTGAACAGAAGAGTGAATGTAGAATGGAAAAGATAAAAACTCATCCAAAACGGATTGCAAAACAGATTCTGTACTATCTGAACAAAGGCCCAGCCCAGTACCCTTCTTGAGCTGGGAAAGGGAGAGAAACAGTGGAGAAAGAGGTGAGCCACCCATCATGTCCATAACCAATATACAACCCCCTCCCTATTTGACTTCATAAATACTCCTAATTTTCCAAACTAAACCCTGTGGGACAGTGTATTTTCTATATTTTTTGTGAATTTCAAAAAGAAATCTGCAGGGCTTTTCTTGATACTGGGTTAACACTGTTTCTGCATCATCTGCATTTGCAGCCCAAGCAATGTAGAGGTGTTTAAAGTGCCCTCTGCTGGCTGAGTGGAGCATGGCAAGTTTGGCTGAAAATTGACAATAAAGGGCCCCGGATAGACTTAACCCTCCCCAAATTTTAAATGACATAAAATACTTGTCATACTTTAGCCAAATCAGAAGACATCCATCCTGCTTCAAGTCAGCTTCAGAAATTTTTAAAAAGGGACTTTAGCTCTGGAACTCAAAACTCAATTTATTAAGAGCAATATTCTTTAAAAAAACAAAAAGCTAGGTAATTATCATCTGTAATATTTCAGTCCTTTATAAGCCAAATAAATGTTTCAATGTTCCTAGTATTTCAAAGAAGCAACTATAAAGTTGTTCAATGTGACATAATAGTATTATAATTGGTTAAGTAGCTTAATGATTAGGTAAACTAGATAAAAGATTAGGGGCTATCACACTGCATAGATTATACACACCTACATGCACACAAATGTGAAGGACACTGAACTTCAGATCTCAAATAAATAGAAACATTTTCTGCCTAGCAGAAAAAGAAACTGTTGTTTATCTTTCTTGCTTTATTTGACAGTGTACAGTAAAAGGGATTTTTCAAATTATTTTTATATTGTTTTAGCTTTGATTGTGCTGTCATTTATAAAACAGAGCTGCTCTGCTTTTCTGTCAGAGATGGCAAGGGCTTTTTCAGCATTTCGTTTATGTGGGAATTTAAAAAGAATAAAGTTTTAATCCATTCTGTGTGAAACAAAAAACTAAGAAAAGAACAATCTTCATTGTGAATATATCATTTACAATAGGCAACACTACGTTTTGTGAAATACGAGTATACAATGAATGGGCTCACTAGCCAACTATTCCAACACTCTTAAATGCTCTTATATTTTTTCCTGTACTATGGAAACTAGCCAGATATCTGTTGCATACAAGAAATGAACCTTATTTTAAAAGACAAGCGTAGACTCACGGTGAAGAGATGGTCATCTATTTTTCAGGCTAATGGAAAGCAGAAAAAAGCAGGTGTTGCAATACTATTTGCAGATACAATAGGTTTTAAATCAACAAAAGTGAGCAAGGACAATGATGGTTACGTTATATTTGTTAAAGGTAGTACTCAATATGACAAGATTTCAATTATCAATATTTATGCACCCAATCAGAATGCACCCCAATTTTTAAGAGACATTTTAACAGACATGAGCAACCTGATTACTCCCAGCTCCATCATAGTCGGAGATTTTAATACCCCTTTAGCAGTGCTGGACAGATCATCCAACAAGAAGCTTAGCAAAGAACTTCTAGATTTAAACCTAACCATTCAGCAT
>NW_003852750.1:156155-162153 GCF_000181295.1 Otolemur garnettii
TTAAAAACATTGACTGGGGAAAAGATTTCCTATTCAACAAATGGTGCTGGACGAACTGGCTAGCGACATGCAGAAAACTGAAACTGGACCCACACATGTCACCACTAACTAAGATAGATTCTCACTGGATTAAAGACTTAAATTTAAGACACGACACTATAAAAACATTAGAAGAAAGTGTAGGGAAAACTCCTGAAGAAAGAGGGACCTCACTTCTACATTTCCAAGGAACTGAATTCTACCAATAAAAGGAACGTTCTTGGGAAGCAGGTTTTCTCCTAGTTTTGACACAAGGTGAGGACACAGTCAGACAGCACCTTGATTTCAGCCTTGTGGTACTCTGAGAAGATAACTCAGCCATGCTGTGCCCAACTTATGACATACAGATACTGTAAGAAAATTAATTTTGTTGTTTTGTCTCTCTAAGTTTGTGGTAATGTGTCAAGCAGAAAAGAATGAGTATAGGTTTTGTTATATTTACTAACATGGAGATATTTCCAAATATATTGTTAGGGTTAAAAAAAAGCAAGTCTCTGAAAATAATATATAGTTAAATTAAAATATGTGCACATATATTATGTGTTATTTTAGTAATATATTTTAACAAAGCAAACAAGCTTTTGTGTGGTGTTTAAGATTTAGGAAAGCCATTTAGAATCACCTTTATTTCTAATAAAACAATGAAGATTAATCTTAAACCACTCTTAGCAATATTATCAAGAAAAGCTGAGTTTTAATAGCGTTTAAATACAATGCTGTTTTAACAAAATCTTAGTAAGCCTAACAAAGAGATGTTTTACCTTACTTGATAGAATTTTAAAAACAATAATAATTTTCCCGCTAGTCATTACTGTATGCCTCCCAATGTTCCAAAATGTTTAAAACATTTGACATGATTGAAAGACAATCTTTTTTTTATTATCATAGCTGTGTACATTAATGCAATCATGGGTTACAATGTGGTGTTTTCATATATAATTGGAAATATTTTCATCAAACTGGTTAACTTAGCCTTCATGTCATTTTCTTAGTTATTGTGTTAAGATGTTTATATTCTACTTTTAGAAAGATTCACTTGTACCCTTGTGAGATAAAATAATTTTTTTATAGTTTCTAACATTAGAAAGAAATTTTATGCATTTTTAAGAGTTAGTTTTATGGTAAACAAGAGTTCCTTGTGCAGAAGAAATGGGAAAGTGAACTGACTTAAAATTTTTTTTTTTCAAACTTCCATCTTGCTTCTAAGCATAATTCTATACCATCCTAAAAGGAGAAAATCACATGATGTAATTCTTCCTTGATGTAACAAAAAGTTATCCTTTACATAAGTATATGCATAGAAAATAATTTCTAATAATGTATACTCTCCTTGATGCCTTATTGTTTGATTTTTGAAGAAAAAAATCTCAATAGTTAAAATCATAAAATAATTTAAAATACAACAGAGAGATTGCAATACAAACAGCAGAAATAAAAATTACAGATCAAATAGGGGTGATTTTCCATTTGTGTGTGAGTGTGTATTTTGACCAATTGTAGGGTTTACCAAAATACATTGTTTGCTTTAACAGAAAAGTTAGGGAAATTTAATCAGTTTGAAACTTTTCTTTTCAACTTATTATTTTGTTCTTAAGTGCTACCCTACTTAGATGCTATTTACCATGCTAAATATTAAAAAACAATTTTAAATATTATTTCATCCTTTCTTGAGCTAAAAAATTCCTTTACATAAACGTACAGAAAGTAAAGTCTTCATAAGAATATATAAGAAACTCATTCACCTTCTACATTACGTGCACACACGCACATTTTCATTCATTATATATGTGTGTGTATATATGTGTGTATATTTATATGTGTGTTACTTTACTTTTAAAAACCCAATCATTAAAAATAATAAATATATTTAAAATAGACTACGTAAAGAATTAAAATAAATGAGAAAACACTTTCCAATCCTATTTCAGACCTTGTCTGACACAATGTTGCAGTTTGTTCAGGGCTGGTGTTTGAACACACCACTCTTGGTACATGAGGCCAGTGCCCTACTTACTGAGCCACAGGCACTGCCCATCTGGTGTTATATTTCTAAAGAACTTTTCCATCTGAAGATTATATACAAAGTGGGGGAGGGGCAAGATGGCTGACTGGAGCCAGCCTCCAACAGAAGCTCCCATCCAGAGGGAAGGATAGTGTCCAGAGAGTACCCAATTAAGCTGAAGACTGGGAGCTGAGCCGAGAGAGAAGAGTGATAACTGCAGGTCACCTCTGCCAAGGCAAGCTGTGACTCCAAGAAAGCAAACTTCAGGTACAAAATTCATCCCAAAGGAAAAATGTCCAGGCCCTCCCTCAAGAAAGTTGTGGTTTTTTTTTTCTTTTTCTCTTCGGTTGCTCCTGTAGGTTTTCTACAGGTGAGTGGTGAACTGAGGACCTCTTGTCTCACCCCATGGGTGAGAGCTGTAGGAAGTGGGGTCTACTTCCCCAGAGGGACCCTGTTGTGACACTGAATACTCTTGCCAGGCAGAAAAATTGAACTAACGTTTTCACTGCCATTCTGAACTTCCAGTCCACCCTTCCCCCTTTGCCTGACAAACCAGAAGCCTAACCCCTGCAGAGATTGTGGGAGGAGGCTCATGAGAAGTGCCCCCTCCTTTGCCGGACCAAGTGCCCCACCCCCCACCTGGCCAGAGTCATGAGCCCAGGGTTCTCCTTGCCGAAGTCACTGGGAGCCAGGCACTCCCAGAACTGTGTGCAGCGTCCCCCACCCTGCTGCTAGATCCACGTGCCCCATACTCCTGGAGCTGCTCCAACAGCCAGAACTCCCTGACTGTAGCAGTTATCTGGGAGCTGTGCAAGGTCACTTCCCACAAAGATCCAGCAACAATAGAGCAATCCCGCCAGGATCTAATCTTGGAGAGACACCTCCCCAACTCTGAGGACTGCCAGAGGAAACCAGAACTCACTCTATAGGGATATCAGTGCTACAGAGCAGGAGGGGCAAAAGCACAGGGGTTGAGGGAGAAAAGCATTTGCTGACTTGTTACCCTCAGGATTAGAGTGAGTCCAAGTGGATCACTCGCCAGTGGCTATTGAGTATCTGAAGCAGGAAGACCACAGCTCCCCCAGCCGACTGGTAACAGAGGGTAGTGGCCTGACTACAGGGGCAGTGACCTTCTTTTGACTCTGACAGGTGCAAACACATCTGCTTATTGGAGGGAGCAGGACCTCAGCCCTGTGGGGTCACCAGTGTCTGGGCATGAAAGAGGAGCAAAGTGGAGAAAGAGACTCAGCCCCCCGGTCCAACTCTGCTACTGGCTGGGCATTTCTGACTCCACAGAGCACCAGAGCGAGCTAAATTTGAGCAGCCAGTACACCTCCACCATCTAGTTGCTGGAGATCTTTTGAACTCTCCCACTTGAGAGTTCCTACTGACTGGTTTGGAACTCCTAACCTGGGCCAATCACTCAAGGACACTCTCAGGTGGTACCCTGGTTGTGTGGTAATGGGAAGGATTGATTTTCCTCTTCCAGTTGTCCATGGGGGGTGGGTTGTCTTAGTTGCTTATATTTCTCCACGTCTAAGACTTCGCCAGACTCACTGATCCACTAGGATCAGACAAAAACCAGCTGAATGCAAGACAGAGCCACCTAACCCCACCTCGCCAAGCAGGTTTCCTTAGCCTCAGATTGTAATGATGTATGGATCCTTTGCAAAGCTATAGGGAAAAAGCTGCAGTCATCTGTCCCAGATCCTTGAAAAAGGGCTGGTTAACCACAACTGCAGGAACTCCTGATCCAATTTCACTTTACCTACCCATCTAGGCAATGGTGAAAAACAATCATGAAGTGGAATCAGTGGAAAAACTCTGGCAACATGAATAATCTGAGTAGATCAACTCCCCCAAGGAAAGATATGGCAGACACAGCACAAGACCACATTCATAAACAAATGATTGAGATGTCAGAAATTGAGTTCAGAATTTGGATAGCAAATAAGATCAACAGAATGGAGGTAAATATGGAATAAGAATTTTAAGGAGTATTTCAAAAGATGTCTCAAGAATTCAACAAATTCAAAGACAAAATCACCAAAGATTTTGACACGCTGAGGCAAGAACTTGTAGCCCTCAAAGATCTGAGAAATACAGTAGAATGTCCCAGCAACAGAATGGAGCACGCAGAAGAAAGGATATCTGACATTGAAGACAAAGTTTTTGAATGCTCCCATATGCTCAAGAGGAAAAAATAAGTGAATAACAAAAATGGATCATTCTTTCAGAGAGCTCTGGGATAATTCAAAGAGATCTAATATTCACCTTATAGGAATACCTGAAGGTGATGAGGTTGCTGCGAAGGATACAGATGCTTTACTTCCTGAAATAATCAAAGAGAATTTTCCAGACATACCAAGAGAATCTAAAATTCAGATAGCAGACAGTTTCAGAACACCAGCATGACTCAAACCAAATAAAAATTCTCATAGACATATTATAATTAGCTTCAACACAGTTAATACAATGGAGAAAAGTCTGCAAGCAACCAGATGTTAGAAAATCATAATCCACGGGGGAAGAAGATTAGAATGACTGCAGCTTTCTTTGCTGAAACCTTTTGAGCTAGAAGAGTGTGGTTGTGAACCTTTAATATCCTAAAACAAAATAACTTTCAACCCAGGATCCTATATCCAGCTAAACTGAGTTTCATCTATGATGGAGAAATTAAATACGGTAATGACATTCACATGTTGAATTTTGCTATACCTAAACCAGCTCACCAGGATAGTCTCAGACCTATCCTTCATAATGAACAGCAGAATCCTCCACCACCAAAGTAAACTCACTCAGAAACTTTTGATCAAATTCCAACTTCCACAGTGGCAAAAGGATTAAAAATGTCCACTGGACTTTCAAAAAACTTGATGCCCAAAATACTATCTGGCTTATCAATACTCTCAATTAATGTGAATGACTTACATTGTCCTCTAAAGAGGCACAGGTTGGCTAACTGGATACAAAAACTCAGGGCAGATATCTGATACATTCAAGAATCTCACCTTACCTTAAAAGATAAACATAGACTCAGGGTGAAAGGATGGTCATCTATAATTCAGGCATATGGAAATCAGAAAAAATTGGGTGTTGCAATTTTATTCACAGATACAGTAGGCTTTAAAACAACAAAAGTAAGGAAAGATAAGGATGGTCACTTCATGTTTTTTAATGGCAACACTCAACACGATGAGATTTCAATTATCACCATTTATGCACCCAACAAGAATGTTTCTCAATTTATAAGAGAAACTCTAACATACATGAGCAACTTGACTTCCTCCAGCACCATAATTGTTGGAGATTTTAATACTCCTTTGGCAGTGTTGGATATATCCTCCAAAAAGAATATAAGCAGAGAAATTTTAGACTTAAACCTAACCATTCAACGTTTTCATCCAATAGACATCTACAGAACATTTCATCCTAACAAAACTGAATACACATTCTTCTCATCATCATCCTCCAAAATTGATCACATCTTAGGTCACAAGTCTAACCTCATCAAATTTAAAAGAATAGAAATCATTCCTTGTATTTTCTTGCACCATCATGGAATAAAAGTTGAAGTCAGTAACAACAGGAATCTGCATACACATACAAACATGGAAACTAAATAACCTCATGCTGAATGATAGCTGGGTCATAGATGAGATTAAGAAGGAAATTACCAAATTTTTGGAACAAAATGACAATGAAGACGGGAATATCAGAACCTCTGGGATACCGCAAATGCAATCCTGAGAGGGAAATTTGTAGCATTGGAAGTCTTCCTCAAGAGAATAGAAAGAGAGGAAGTCAACAACTTAATAGGACATCTCAAGCAACAGGAAAAGGAAGAACATTACCAGCCTAAACCCAGCAGAAGAAAAGAGTTTACTAAAATTAGAGCAGAACTAAATGAAATTGAAAACAAAAGAATCATACAACAGATCAACCAATCAAAGAGTT
>NW_003852750.1:162933-169045 GCF_000181295.1 Otolemur garnettii
AGATCAGGAACCAGGTATGGATGCCCACTGTCTCCACTGCTTTTAAACATTGTAATGGAAGTCGTAGGCACTGCAATCAGGCAAGAGAAGGCAATCAAGGGGATCCAAATAGGACCAGAGGAGATCAACCTGACACTCTTTGCAGAGATATGATTATATATCTGGAAAACCCTAGGGAATCAACTACAAAACTCCTAGAAGTGATCAAGGAATATGGCAATGTCTCAGGATACAACATTAATGCTTACAATCTGTAGCCTTTATATATACCAACAATAGTCAAGGGGACAAAACAGTCAAGGACTCTATTCCCTTTACAATAGTGCCAACGAAGATGAAATATCTGGGAATGTATCTAACTAAAGATGTGAAAGATCTCTATAAAGAGAACTATGAAACTCTGAGAAAAGAAAAGCTGAAGATATTAACAAATGGAAAAATATACCATGCTCATGGCTGGGAAGAATCAACATTGTTAAAATGTCTATATTACCTAAAGCGATGTATATATTTAATGTGATCCCCATTAAAGCACCTCTGTCATATGTTAAAGACCTGGATAAATTAGTACTTTGTTTTATATGGAAACAGAAAAAACCTTGAATAACCAAGACCTTACTCAGAAATAAAAGCAAATTGGGAGGAATCACACTTCCAGACTTCAGATTATACTATAAATCGATAGTGATCAAAACAGCATGGTACTGGCACAAAAATAGAGAGGTAGATGTATGGAACAGAATTGAAGACCATGAGGTGAACACAGACACTTATCATCATTTAATATTTGATAAGCCTATTAAAATATAAATTGGAGGAAAGATTCCCTATTCAACAAATGGTGCTGGGTGAATTGGGTGGCAACTTGTAGAAGACTGAAACTGGACTCACACCTTTCTCCTCTAACAACAATTGACTCTCACTGGTTAAATGACTTAAACTTAAGACATTAAACTATAAAAGTTCTTAGCGAGAGTGTAGGGGAAACGTTTGAAAAAACTGACCTGGGAGAATACTTTATGAGGAGGACACCCCGGGCAATTGAAGCAACATCAAAAATACATTAGTGGGATCCGATCACATTAAAAGGCTTCTGCACTGCTACAAAGACACTAAATAAAGCAAATAGCCCTCAGAATGGGAGAGGATTTTTGCAAGTTATATTTCTGACAAAGGTCTAATAACCAGATTCCACAGAAAACACAAACTTATTACCATGAAAAAAACAAATGATCCCATTTCATTGTGGGCAAGAGACATGAACAGAGGTATAGACACATGAAAAAAAATGTTCATCATCTTTAACCATCAGAGAAATGCAAATCAAAGCCACTCTGAGATGCCATCTAACTCCAGCAAGAGTAGCCCACATCACAAAATCCCCAAACTACAGATGTTGGTGCGGATGTGGAGAAAAGGGAACACTTCTTCACTGCTAGTGGGAATGCAAGCTAGTACACTGTTCCTTTTGGAAGGAAGTTTGGAGAACACTCAGGGATCTAAATGTAGACTTGCCGTTTGATCCTGCAATTCCTCTTCTAGATGTATATCCAAAGGACCAGAAATCATTTGGCAATAGAATATTTGCACCAGATTACTCATTGCAGCTCAATTCATAATAGCCAAGTCATTGAAGAAGCCCAAGTGCCCATCCACCCATGAATGGATTAATAAATTGTGGTATATGTATACCATGGAATAATATGCAGCATTAAAAATGGAGACTTTACCTTTTTTGTGTTTACATGGATGGAGCTGGAAAATATTCTTCTTAGGAAAGTATCTCAGGATTGGGAAAAAAATCGAATGTACTCAGTACTACTGTGAAACCAATTTATAATCACTCACAGGTGCATATAAAAAATGAAACACAACTATAGCTTGGGATGAAGGAGGGAAGGGGAGGGAGAGTGGAAGGGGGGTGGGCCAATAGAGGGAGGGTTAGTAGGGGGACCACACCTATGGAGCATATTGCAAGTACAAGTTGGATCTATCAGGTGTGGAACATAAATGTCATAATGCTGTAATTGGGTAAATTAGCTGAAGGCTATATTGATTGGTAGGATGTAAGCACTCCAATTTGTACAAATAATCAACACATTGAATCCCATAATGGCATAAATGTATTTATGATATACGTACAAATGACTTAATAAAAAATTATATACAAAGTGACACATGATGTTCTATTATAATTGTTTTATGTCTTTTATCTAAACGTTTCATGTCTATATTTTAGCATATGAGAGAAACAAGGCACTTCATTGTTTTTCAAAATTCCTAACCAATTTCCCAGTACCATTTCTTGAATAATTCTAGCCTTTCACCCACTGATTCAAAATATTTCAGTCAGCTTGTATTTCTCAAATATTTATCCATATTTGGATTTGACAATTGGCTTTATCTTCTGGTTCATTTGTTCTGTATTTATTCTGGTACAACAGCATTTTAATACTGTAGCTTCACAATATTTTTTTCTGTCACGGTAGCGTCCCCAAATTATTGTTCTCAATTGTTGGAAGACTTCACTGGTTTTCTTCACTTTAGAGGTGAAGCTGTAGTGTTATTGTAAGGTGAAGTTACACTAATACAATTAGAGGAGAACATCAGTTTATTACAGGCTCTCAAGATCTGAAAATCCACCAGCAAATTATTAGACTCAGTGCACATACCTACACATAAGTAGAGACCTTTCCCAAGGGGAATAATCAACTTAGGTTTATATTTCAACGTGCTTAAAGAGGCCAAGGGCATGCTGTCAGGAGGGTCTATACGTAGAATATGATTCAGCAGCAGAGAAAGGCTGCCATGTTTTTACAACTCGAATCTTATTTTTTAATTAAATAATCATATTGTCTAGTTATAACATCCAAAATGAGTATATGCTGACGAAGAAAATGAAAATAACCCTCACCTCTCCACCTCTCCCTGCTCCCCCCCAAAAGAAAGAAAGAAATAAAGAAAGAAAGAAAGAAAGAAAAGATGAAAAAAAATTTAATGCTCCCTCTTACCTATTTTTTAGACTTCCCAGCCTAGTGCTCCTCACCCCCCTCCCAGGTTCTAAACTGGAAAAAGATCCACAAGACTTTTAGGGTAAATTCCGGGGTCTACTTGCCGGCAAGTGAAAAGGAGGGAAATGGGCGTTTAGGATTACAGAAGTACTCTTTTAAAAGCTCCAGCAAAACCCAAGAAAAGACAAATACAAACTATAAAGTATTATGTGAACCTTTTGGTTTGGGGGGTTCCTAATTAAGAAAAAAATAGAGACGCGGACAGTAGCCTGTGATAGAGGTGGATAAGGCAGAACAAGAAGAAAAGGGGCCCCGCCCATGCTATCGCTCCCAACCAATTGCCGCACTGCAGGTATGAATGCTAATTAGGAATCTGAGCTCACAGTGACGTGCCCTTACTAGGCCCGGGGAGGACTAATAGATTAGTCTCTCCTGGTTGCGGTCTGGCGGTCACTGGAGGCGGTGCGCCGGCTCATTATTGCCCTGAAGGCCGGAGAGACATCGGGAAAAAGAGGTAAATAGTAGAAGCTGACTTCTATCCGTGGCAGGTTGGTTGGACCTGACTAGGGTGGGGATGGCAGAGGGCAAAGACTAGAGCAGCTACAAGTTTGGATTACAAGCCTGGTAAACCCCTCCTTCCCTGATACCCATCCTTTAGGTGCAAGAAACGGAGAGCATGGGGGAGAATCTCAAAAGGGGACGGGGTTGTGAATAAGTACCAGTTGGAGTCTCCGAAGAAGCGGGCGATTGGGCGATATCTGAAGGAGTCGGGCTGGGGGAGGGGACAACGAGGAAAAGGCCTGATCCTTGCAGCGGCGGGAGTGGGTGTAGCTGCTGACTTGGCGATGGGGAGGGCGAACCCTGCCATGGGTTTAGGCCTAGGTTTCTTGTATCTTTTCTTCACCTTCCGTCTCTTTGGAGCGGGAAATGGTGGGCTGTGGGACCCAAGGAGAGGAAGCGCTGCGGAGTACAGGGAAAGGTCTTAGGTCTCGGAAACAGGTTCTTACTGCAGCGGTTACGCAGGCAAGATTCTGACTGAGCGATAGAAGTAGGGAGCGAGAAAGGGTTTCTGGTCCCTGTAGGTCGGTGAAAGCGTGGGCGCAGCTTGTGGACCCTGGGGTAAAAATGACAAAGTGCTGACATCACGGCGGGTCCTAATTTGCAGTGCCCACACACCTTTTCACCCATCGTCCATCTTGATGCATAAAATGGTGGGCTAGAAAGAGGACAGTGAGTTTCACCGGGGCCTGGTGGATACCCAAATTGAAATTCTTTGTAAACAAACCATGTCTCCACCCAGCAAGATCTTCTAACTCCCCTACCCCGCAATTTGTACATCTGAGGTCAAGAAATGGTAATTAGGTGGAGTAGTAAATAGGTAAGTAGGAGGAGACAGTGGAGATAGAGGACCTAAAGAAGACGATAAAATGGTCTGGAAATAATTATCTTTGATAACAATGCGTATTTCTGGAAGGTGAAGTAGCCTGTCACAAGCAGGAAAAGAAGCCAGAAAACAAGATGGAACACTTGACTAGGAGAGCCTAAATCAGTAACGAACCTGGCACCCCCAGTATCAGACCTTTCATCAAGTGATCAGTCCTGGCCTTTCCCGATTTTTTTCTGCAGGTTTTAAGTGCGTTGGCGCAGCAGATTTCAAGGCTAAAAGAGAAAGACTGCCTCTGATACGTGCAGGTAGGAGGTTCCTTAAGGCTCTCTGGTGTAGGAGTATCAGGAATTAGAACAGAATCTAGGGGACCCACAGCCCTCCCTGCCCGAGTTAAGTGCAGGAGAAACCTTGCAAAGTCTGAAAAATACGGGAGCCTGTGGCTGGTGAGGGAAGAAGGGAGTAGAAGGGCGAGGTGTAGGGCGCCCCTGAAGGGCTGATCAGGATCCCTTATCCCCAGCCTGATCTCTCAACCTCTGCCTGGCCTACCACCTGGCCTACATTTTTGTGTGTGTGGGAGGGAGTAGCCTGGGAAAGGATTTTCAGGGAAAATGGTGGGCTTTGGGGCAAGTCTGGGATGGGGAGCCCCTAGAGGGAGAATAAAATTTTCTCAGTAGGAAAACCTTTGCCACATGCAACTCCGAATCCTGTTATCAAACATTCAGTCCCTCTTCTTGCTTTTTATCTCTCAGGAAGAAGAGACAGGAACATAAAACTCAACATGGAAAAAGTCCCCCAGGAAAACAAAGTTGAGGAGCCAGCCCCAGTGAAGAATGAAGAAGAAGCTCGTCCTTTAGAAGGTGAAGGCCAGGAGCATGGAGGAAATGTTAGAAGGGATCGGGTTCCACCAGCACAGGAATTTGGAGAGGATGCGCCTAATAGGCTTGCTGATAACATTGATTTGATAGATGGAGATGCAGATGATATGGAACGGTTCATGGAGGAGATGAGAGAGCTAAGGAGGAAAATTAGGGAGCTTCAGTTGAGATACAGTCTGCGCATTCTTATAGGGGACCCCCCTCACCATGATCATCATGATGAGTTTTGCCTTATGCCTTGAATTTTGAGATTAATAACTATAAACCCTCTCTGCTTTGCAAACTTGCATTTTCCTGATATACCTTTAGTCTGAACCTTCTGATGTTCTTCTGTCATTTTCTGATTAGAGATACCATTTTCACCCAGGCTGTAAGTCCCTTCGTCAATGGGGGAGTTTCATCAACTTGCATGAAAACATGTTTATCACATATTGTAATGTTAATAAAGCAATTAAAAAAATCAGTCTATAGATATATTATCTCATTTAAAAGCATGCATATTTACACTACATATAAAATATAATACATGTGAAATATATATATATTAAAATCAGAATGTGTTATTTCTATGTAGTATAGTTATTGGTACTCTTTAATTTATTTTTTCTTGATTGTCTGTTTTTCCCAAATGAATGCATATGTTTTGTACGTGTCAGAAAAGAAGATGCAAGAAAACTGCTAATCAGTTTATAAATGGAATAGGAGAGTAATCAATAAATACTCGAAACACAATTTAAAGATATATAAACCTTGTATTCCCTCTGGATCTCATATCTAAAATAAAAAACCTGATAATTATTATAGATACATTTCTTCCTTTCCTTTTTTTTTTTTTTTTT
>NW_003852750.1:169217-204164 GCF_000181295.1 Otolemur garnettii
GGGGCCGGGTTTGAACCTGCCACCCTCGGTATATGGGGCTGGTGCTCTACTCACTGAGCCACAGGCACCTCCCTATAGATACATTTCTTTAAAGTCAGCCTATTCATCTTTAAGGTGAAAATAATGTATGCCTTACAGGGCTGCTGTGGGAACCAAATGAGATAATGACTTAAGCCTGTGTCTAGCTCTATCCATAAGTGCAAGATCCCAACCCTCTTGTTTTTCATTTGGGGGAAAGGTTTCAAAGACTGTGTCTACTAGTAAATCTGGTCAACTATCATGTGGGTATAGATTGAATATCCCTTACCCAAAATGCTTGAGTCCAGAATCCAGGAACAAATGCAATAGATCGATAGATAGATAGATATTAAGATATTTTAGGGATGGGACTCAAATCTAAACATGAAATTTATTTATTTTTATATACACATTATACACACAGCCTGAAAGTAATTTTATACAACATTTTAAGTAATTTAGTGCATGAAAAAAAGTTTGTGTACATGAGATTGGCTGTGGAACTTTCCATTTGTGGTGCCATGTCATGTACAAAAAGTTTTGTTGGAGTTTGGTGCCCTTCAGATTCTGGATTTTCAGATTAGGTGTGTTTAATCTGTTACACTTTTCTACTCCTCTGCTGTTCTCCCTTCCTTTTCTAGACAATGGCATGACTATTGGCTTTTCTTCCCCCTCCTACTTCCTCCACTGGCCTTCACCATTGCTGATACTCTGGACTCCTAAGGGTGATAAAGATGAAACAGTTTCTCTGGAATCCTCAGTGATTTGAATGCACATTTGCCCTTTCGGAACATGTAAAGAATGTCCCTCCCTGCTTTAGAGTTGTACTTATACCAGGTTTAAATGATTTAAGTATAACTTACTAGTGCTGCTTAGGGGTGCAAATAGCCCTTTGTTTATTATTTATCACAATTCCTTAGCATCCCCAAGAAAAATCTGAGTGACTTATAATAGTATGCTCACAACTGAACTTTCTCTTCCATCCTCTGATGAATATGTCCCAGTCTCCTGGAGTCTCCATTTTCTGGGAAGACAGTGCTACATATTCCACTCTGTGAATATGTCTCAAAGACTGTTCTGAGTTGCATAATTCTCACCCCCAGAGTCTCCAGTCTCTACTCACACTAACCAAATAGATTCAGAGGAATTATCTTCCTTTGCTTTAAGATGTTCTGTGCCAAGTAAACCTGTAATCACAGACTGATGGGAACTAACAGATGGGACTGGGGACCTAGTAGGTGGATCCTTGTTTTAGAACATTTTCCACAGTCATCACTGCTCCTCACTAGACTGTGCCCTTCACAGTAAATATTTTGTCTCATTTATCCTGATACTGTCAGTGTTAAGCATGGGGCCTGGTAAGTTGTAGGGCACAACAGTTAATTGCAGCAAAGTAAAGAGTCCTGCAATCTAGATCCAGGTTTACCTCTGATCATTTATGGGCAAGTAACTACTTTTCTCTACACACTGCAAGTTGCAATTTAAAAAGACAGAAGAGAAAGTACCATACATCAATTTCAACACATAGACTTATCATAACATTATATATTTCAGTGTTTCTCCACCTGTGCTATGTAGAATGGCTGCATCAGAATCACCTACAGAACTGGCTAAAAGTCCGGAAAAGCTCGTTTCACTTTACACCCATTGCATTTTGTTTAATCAAAATATTACTGGACTTATATAAATAAAAGTGGAAGCCTCAGCGTAGTTCAAGTTTGAATAAACCTTTCCCTATCACATATTATGTACAGAGAGATGATAAACAGATGATATATAGCTAGTTAATATGACACCTGCAAGGGTATTGT
Organism: Otolemur garnettii; assembly: GCF_000181295.1. Classification (NCBI taxonomy): domain Eukaryota; kingdom Metazoa; phylum Chordata; class Mammalia; order Primates; family Galagidae; genus Otolemur; species Otolemur garnettii. Next base: position 171,047 of record NW_003852750.1, read on the forward strand.
ATAAGGCCTTAATTTTTTTTTTTTTTTTTGTAGAGACAGAGTTTTACTTTATCAGCATGGTAGAGTGCCGTGGCATCACACAGCTCACAGCAGCCTCCAACTCCTGGACTTAGGTGATTCCCTTGCCTCAGCCTCCCAAGTAGCTGGGACTATAGGCGTCCGCCACAACGCTCGGCTATTTTTTTCTGTTGTTGCTGCAGTTTGGCTGGGACTGGGTTTGAACCCGCCACCCTCAGTATATGGGGCCAGCGCCCTACCCATTGAGCCACAAGTACCGCCCTATAAGGCCTTAATTAATCTACATACCTCGGGCACTATTTTCCCTCTAATCTGTGCCCTTTTAAAAAAGGCAATGGTATTTTTTTCTTTTTTGAATTCTATTGTCTTTAGTGCATAAGTTCTCAGCTGTGGCTGCAAATTTGAATCACCTAAGAAAATTTTAAAGTGGCACTCTAACACCCACTTCCAACTAATTGAGTCAAGCTCATAAAAGGTGGGCCAGAGGGATTATTACAGTGTAAAAAAAGTCCCATGATCATTTTAATATACATATGGAGTTGAGAATCACTGGGAGGAATTTGTGATTAAAATATATTTGGATTAATATCTCCACACTACACCTGACTGACTATGTAACCTTAAGCAAGTAAATTCTTTTGTCTAGAATTTCTATCTTGTGAAAGAAACACCATAAGTAAGGAATTGCATTTCAAAATCAACACATAAGATCCCTTCAAGATTGTATATGCCAGGAACATATACCAGTGTTTCTCTGAGTTTGCTTAACCTATCAAAAACTTCAAAATCCCATGTGGATCTTGTTTAAAATACTGAATTCTGGCCCCACTCTAATAATTCACTTTTGTCATTGGAGCTCAAGTAATTACATTTTTTAATGAGCTTATGAATGGTTCTGATACACACTAGAATTTGAGGGTAACTTGTACATACATTTTTTTTTACCTTGAGTATATTAAGAACAAACTACTAAAGACACTAAATATAAAGATAATATTAGCTTGAATTCAAGGCACAACAAGGAGAAGATCTTTATGAACATCAAAAATAATAAAAAGACTAAATTATAAAAAGAAAGATTTATATTCACTATGCAAAAATATTAGATTTTCTGCAAAGTAAGACTGTGAATAAAAGTTCGAGGAGCTCTTTTGCACTGTTGACTGGAATGTAAATTAGTACAGCTGTTATGGACAACAATGTAGATGTTCTTCAAAAAATTAAAGACAGAACTACTGTGTGATCCAACGATCCTATTACTAAATGTATAACCAGAGGAAACTGAATTAGTATGTTGAAGAGATATCTGCATTACCATGTTTATTGCAACACTATTCAAAATAACCAAGATATGAAATCAACCTAAGCACCTAAGCACTCATCAGTATATAATGGATAAAAATGCGATACACACACACAGGTGTGTGCTCATGTGCGTGTGCATATACATACATACAATAGAATATTACTCAGCCATAAAAAAGGTCTGAAGTCCTGTCATTTGCAGCAATATGGATTAACTTAGGGGATATTACATTAAGCGAAATAATTCAAGCACAGAAGGACAAATACCACATGACCTTACTCATATGTAGTATTTGAAAAAGTTGGTCTCATGAAAATAGAGAGTAGAAGGCTGAGGATATTAGGGGGCAATGGATAGGGAGAGGTTGTTCAACATTCTTCTCAAGTTTGCACAGAACGTTGTCCAGGATAAACTCGGCTCCCTGTAGACCAGTGGTTAAGGTGCCAGCCACATGCACTGGGGCTAGTGTGTTTGAACCCGACCTGGGTCTGCTAAACAACAATGACAACAACAATAACAACAAAATAGCTGGGTGTTGTAGCAGGCACCTGCAGTCTCAGCTACTTGGGTAGCTGAGGCAAGAGAATCACTTAAGCCCTAGAGATTGAGGTTGCTGTGACCTGTGATGCCACTGCACTCTATTGAGGATGACAAAGTGAGACTCTGTTTTTTAAAAAAAATCTCGTCCAGGATAAATTATATATTAGGTCACATAAGGAAACTTAATAAATTTAAGAAGTTTAAAATCATAGTAAGTTTTCTAACCATGCTGCTATGAAAATTAAAAACGAGTAACAGGAGGAATTTGGTAAGTTTACAAATTTAAAAATTAAACAATATACAATTGAACAACCAAAGTGTCAAAGAAGAAGTTAAAAGTAATATTTTAAAATATCTTGAGATTAAAATAGAATAGAAATACAACATATCAAAACTTATGGGATGGAGCACAAGCAGTTCCAAGAGGTAAGTTTACAGCAATAAATGTCTGCATCAAAAAAATATAGCTCATTCCTTTTTATTGATACATTAATTCCATGATATGAAATGTAATATAATATACATTATATTCCATGATATGGCTTGTTTGGCCATTCACTCACTGAAGGACATTTGGTTTTTTGCTAGTTTTTGGCTTTGAATAACACTGCTATGAACATTTGGGTACACAAACTTATATGTTCTGTGAACGTAACTTTTCATTTCTCTGTTATAAATGCCCAAGAGTACAATTTCTGGGCCAAATGTTAAGCACATGTTTAGCTTTTTAAGAAACTGTCTAACTGTTTTAAATGTAGCTGTGCCATTGTACATTAGCACCAGCAGTGTCCAGATGATCCCATATCTCCACAGCCATGCCAGTGTTTGATGTTTTTTTTTTCCTATAGGAAATTAATACACCCAGAATAGAGGGGGAAAAAGGCATGCTAAAACTAGAAGAAAATATTTGCAAACCACATACCTAGCAAAGCTCTTGTAGCTACACTCTATAAAGAACTCTCAAAACATGACAGCAAAAAGTAATCCCATTAGAAAAAGTACAAATGACATGAGCAAACATTTCACCCAAGATGATACAGGTAGCCAGTAAGTACAGGAAAAGATGTTCACATCATTAGCCAGTAGAGAAATGCAAATTAAAACCACAATGAAGTATCACTACACAACCATCAGCATGGCGTAAATGAAAAGTAAAAACATAAAAAAAAAAAAGATATGAAATAAACAATCTAACATTACACCTTAAAAAACTAGGAAAACAAACTAAGCCCAAAGTTAGCAAAAGGAAGGAAATAATACCAGAGGAGAAAGAAATGAAATGGAGACTAGAGAAAACAATAGGAAATATCTTCAAAATTAAGAGTGGCTTTTTGAAAATGATTATGAGAATTGACAACCTTCAGCTAAACTAAGAAAAAAAGGAACACTCAAGTAAACAAAATCAGTAATGCAAGCAGAGATGTTATAATTGATACCACTGAAATACAAAGGATAATAAAAGACTACTACAAAGGATAATAAAAGACTACTACAAATCAACAAATTAAGTAACCCTGAAGAATTGGATAAATTCCTGTATATGAAGTCTTAGGTTACAAACCCTCCTAGAAAAAGTGCTACATATCTTATTGCTGAATATCACTACAGCAACCTTCAAAGTATTCCCCTTGGGAAGCTATGCACCAATGTCAGTACCTAGTCAACCCTTCAAAGCAATTTTGGAACTCTTCTTCTGGAATGGCCATCAGACCTGTCGTCATATTACCCTTGATGTCCAGAATGTCATCAAAAGTCTTCCTTTCAATATTTCCTTTATCTTTGAGTAAAGAAAAGGTCCCTCACAGACAGTACTTTGTGAGCTAGTGCATTGTGGTGATGCAAGAGCCACGAGTTGGTGAAAAATTCAAGTCACTTTCATCTAACTTTTCCATAGAGCCTTTTCAGCGTTTTCAAATACTAAACTTGATTAACTGTGTGTCCAGTTGGTACAAATTAAAAATGAACAATCCTCTGATATCAACATTGTTTTGACTCTTGATTTGAACTGACAGAAAATTTTTGGTCAGGAAGAATTCGCTGCTTCCATTCTGCACTTTGATGCTTTGTTTCAGGGTCCTATTGGTACATCCAAGTTTCATCATCAGTGATAATATGGCCCATAATGTTGTCCTGCCTCTTCAAAAGGTCTTGGTAAACATCAACTCTCCTTTCCTTTTGTTCATAAGTGAGCTCTTTCAGGACCATTTTTGCACATACTTTTATCAAACCAAAATTTTCAGTTAATATTTTTCTGTTTATCCAGAGCAAACAGACAGTCCTCAGAATGGGAGAAGACTTTTGCATGTGATGAATCTGACAAAAGCCTCATAACTAGAATCTACGGAGAACTCAAATTAAACAATAAGACAAGTGCAAACAACCCTCTCTTATAAGTGGGCAAGAGATTTGACCAGAAACTTCAAGGATGACAGACAAATGGCTAACAAATACAGGAAAAAAATGCTCATCATCTTTAATCATCAGAGAAATGCAAATCAAAACCACTCTAAGATATCACCTAACTCCAGCTACATTAGCCCACATCACATAGTTCCAAAACACCAGATATTGGTGTGATGTGGAGAGAAGGGAACGCTTCTACACTGCTGGTGGGATTGCAAAGTAATACAGCCTTTTTGGAGAGAAGTATGGAGAATTCTCAAAGATCTAAAAGTAGACCTTCCATCTGATCCTGCAATCCCATTGCTAGGTATCTACACACAAGAACAAAAATCATTTTACCACAAAGACATTTGCACTAGGATGTTTATTGTGGCTCAATTCATAATTGCCAAGTTGTGGAAGCCAACTAAGTGCCTGTCAGCCCATGATTGGATCAAGAAACTGTGGTATATATATACCATGGAATATTATTCAGCCATTAAAAAAGATGGAGACTTTACATCTTTTACATTTACCTGGATGGAGTTGAAATACATTCTGCTTAGTAAAGTATCACAAAAATGGAAAAATAAATATCCAATGTATTCCTTACTAATATGAAATTAATATATAAACAATTATATGTTCATAAGAACAATAAAACACTATTACAGTCCAGTTTGGGGGTAGAGGAAAATGGGAGGGGGAAGGGAGGAGGACATATGGCAGAAGAAGGGAGGACACGAGGCAGGATCTCATCTAATGTGCACACGGTGAGGGTATATAACATGCCCCCTTGGTGAGGGGCTCTTCTACAAATGGAACTTTATCATGGAAGTGAGAACAATGTAACCTAAATATTGTATTCACATATTAATTTGAATAAAGTTTTAAAAAAAGATTTTTCTTTTTCTCTACTCATCTTTATTTGGTCTACTATACTTCTCACAGTCAATTGATGTTTTTGACACAAAATTCCTCCATTTTTTTCAATTTCTTTTATCAGTTCTTCTCTTTAGTGGCCACCCTGACCTCTCTTCATCAGTGACACTTTCTATATCTTCAAAATGTTTCTATATCTTCAAAACATTCAAAAAATGTTTATTCCATTTTTACTTCCATTTTCTTTATGGAAATTATCCCCATAAAACTGAATTAACATATACCTGGTTTTACTTCCACTCTTGCCAGGTTTAATGAGAAATTTAACTTTTTTTTCATTGCTCTAATTGAAGCTCCAACATTTCTGTGACAGCACACAAAAGCACCCAACAATAATGAATGCCACTCAGAAAGACACCACTACACGTTGACACGAACAGAACTATGAGACACTGATATACCAATCTGTTTGTACTATGTTGCCAACATAAGTGCAGAGTGGCAAGTTCATGAACTTAATTGTCAGAACTCATGTAATATGTGTGTGTATTACCTATGAAGCACTTTAGTAACACTCAAAAATTAAGAAATAGAAAACCTGAACAAAAACCAAGAAAATATATTAAATCAATAATAAAAAGTTGCCCATCAAAAAACCCCAGAATCTGATGGATTCATTATTGAATTCTATCAAACATTTAAAGAAGAACTAATAAAAACCCTTCTAAAATTCTTCCAAATAAATGAAGAGGTGGGAATACTTTTAAACTCATCTTAGGAGATCAGCATTACATGAACACTAAAGCAGACAATGGCACTACAATAAAAAGAAAATTACAGACCAATATACCTGATGAACATAAATGTAAAAATTACAAAAAAAATCTTAGAAAACTGAATTTAACAGTACATTAAGAGAATCATATACCACAATCAAGTGGGAATTTATCTGTGGGATACAAATATGGTTCAAAGTATGCAAATCAATCCATGTCATGCACAATACTAGTAGAATAAAGAAAAAAAGTCACAGCATCATTTTTTTTTTTTTTTTGCAGTTTTTGGCCAGAGCTGGGTTTGAACCTGCCACCTCTGGCATATGGGGCTGGTGCCTTACTCCTTTGAGCCACAGGTGCTGCACAGCATCATCTTTATAGATGCAGAAAAAAAACCTGTCAAAATTCAACATATTTCCATGATAAAAATGCTCAAAAAATTAGGTATGGAAAGAATATAACTTAATGGAGTAAAGGTCTTATATGACAATCACATAGCTAACACCATACTCAAACACAAAAAGTTGAAAGCTTTCCCTCTAAGATCAGGAGAAAGACAAGGATGCCTACTGCCATCAATGACACAATTCTGTATGATATAGAAAATTCTAAGCAATTATCCATCAATGGATGAACAGAGAAGTAAAATGTGATAAAATGTCATAATTATATTCAGCCTTAAAAAGTAGGATATACTGACATTTGCAACAATGTGAATAAACCCAGAGGACATTCTGTTGAGTGAAATAAGCCAGGCACAGAAAGACCAATACTGTATAATCTCTATTATATGTAGAATCAAAAAAAGATAAAACTCATGCCTGGTACAGTGGCTTCCACATACAATCCTAGCATTTTGGGAGGCCAAGGTGACTGGATAGCTTGAGCTCATTAGTTCAATACCAGCCTGAGCAAGAGCCATACTTCATCTCTAAAGCTGGGTGTTGTGGTGGGTGCCTGTAATCCCAGCTACTAGGGAGGCTGAGGCAAGACGATTGCTTGAGGCCAAGAATTTGAGGCTGCTATGAGCTAGGCTGATGCCACAGCACTCTATCCTGGGAAACAGAGTGAGATTCTGTCTCAAAATAAAATAAAATAAATAAGGTAAAATTCATAGAAACAGAGTAAAATGATGGTTATCAGAGGCTGGGGGTGGGGTGTTGGGGAGATGTTGATCAAAAACACAAAATTTCAGTTAAAGAGAAAGAATATGTTCAGGAGCTAGATTATACATAAGGGTAACTATAGTTAATAACATGATATTGTATACTTGAAAATTGCTGAGAGTAGACTTTAAGTGTTCTCACCACCAAAAAATATATGTGATTTAATGCATATGTTAAATAGCTTGATCCAGCCTTTTTACAATGTGTACAGATATCATAACAACATGCTGTACACCATAAACATATACAATTTTTACTTTTCATCTAAAAATATAAATTACAAATAGAAGACAGCATATAAGGACACAAAGCAGCCATCATCCAGGCAAAAGGAAAGGCCTCAGAGGAAACTGAACCTGCTGACACCTTAATCTTGGACTTCTATCCTCCAGAACTATGACAAATAAATGTATTGTACTTAAGCCACCAATCTGTGCTATTTTGTTATGCAGCTCTAGCAGACTAATAGAAGATATAGCACAGATTGGTGGTTTTCGAGGACTAGGGAACAGTAAAATAGAAATTACTAACAGGTAAAAATTTGGATCTTATTCTCATAGCATTGTGGTGTGGGTCTTTGCCTGCCTGGTAACTCCCTCAAAGACCAGCACTAAGGCTTCCCTTTATTATACCAGATTGGGAGCACTCCTAGGGCTGGTACTGGGTTGACTTCTCAGTTGGCTTTTGCCCAAAGCATCTAAAGTCACAAGTATTAGCCACACAAGTCTGAAGCAAAGGATAGCACACAGGAAAAGCAATAAAGACAGAGAAGGTTGAGAAGGAAGACTTAAGAGACAAAAGATAGGTGAAGGAACAAGCACCTTTAAAAGTTATCACACATGGGGAAAATTATGAAGGCCGTGTGTATACCCAAGGTTTGACACATACACAGAGAAGGCCAGAGAAAACTCAAACATTCACCTTGAGGCTCTGCACAAGCAAAAAGTAAAGCATTAAAAAAGTATTACAGGGAGTTGCCTGTGACTCAAGGAGTAGGGCGCCAGCTCTATATATCGGAGGTGGTGGGTTAAAATCTGGCCCCCACCAAAAAAAAACTGCAAAAAATAAAAAACAACAACAACAAAAGTATTACAACTCAGAGATCACCAGGAAAGACTACAAAAGTATTTTTTTAATTCTTTTGTTGTGACTTCTAAAACTATTTTTGCAAATTCTATATTCTTTGTCATATGTAGCCGCTAAAGTCTGTGTTTTATTAGCTTACTGGTCATCTGCTATCTGGACACAGTTACTTTAAAAGCTTAAAGCCTAAAGTTCCCCTTTTCTTTCTTCTTAAGGCAGAAGAAAGGGGGAATTTGTTGGCTTTAGGCATTTAAAGTAACTGTGTCCAGAAAGCAGCTGATCAATAAGCTAATAAAACATAAAGTTTAGATGCTATATATAGCAAAGAATACAGAATTTATAAAAATAATTTAATAAGTCACAAAGGAAGTAAACAATGACCCATGGGAGAGTGACAACAAAACCCAAAGAAGAGGGAGAATATGATTTCCAGAGTCTGAACATTGTATTAAAAATATACAGACTCCAACAAAATTTTGTGTTATGCAAAGACAAAAAAATATATAGCCCATTCATAGGAAAGAGAATAAGTTACTAGGCACTATCCATGAGGAAGTCCATGTACTATATTTCACTAACTAGATAAAGACTTTTAGTTAACTGTCTTATATATCCTCAAAGAGCTAAAGGAAACCCTGGGCAAATGACTAAAGGAAAGGAGGAGAAGAACGTCTTCAGAAAGATAGAAATATAAACAGATATAGAAATCATAAAATAAATAGAAATTCTGGGACTGAAAAGTACAAAAAGTAAAATGAAAAACTCACTAAAGGAGTATGAAAGTAGATCTTTGCTGGCAGAAGAAAGAAAAGGGGAACTTAAGATACGTCACTTAATATTAACCAAGCTGAGGACACAAAATATATAGAACATGGAAAAATGAACAGATTTGAAGAGACCTGTAGAACATCATCAAGTGTACTAACATATACCTTATGTGCATTATGGGAATTTGACAGGGAAAAGAAAAACAGAAAGGAGAAGAAAGAATGTTTAAAGAAATATGGCTGAAAATTACTCAAATTTGATAAAAGACACAATCTATGTATCCAAGAAGTTTGATGCATTGCAAAGAGGATAATCTCAATGAGACCTCAAGCGAAACACATCATAACCATCTTGTCAAAACCCAAATATATGGTACCATACTGCAGTAACAATAATATTGACAATTTTCAAGTTCTCTGAGTTGAGTGGTGGTTTCCCAAATGTCAAAGAGAAAAATAATGAAAGAGAAGGAAAAGAAAGGAAAGGTAAGAAAACGAAGAAAAAGGAAGCAAGAAGCAGTAGTGAATGTGTTGGATACCTTTGTACATCCGAGAGGTTCATATTTTAAAATGTCTTAACGCTTCACAGCTGACATTCTCCATGAAAACATGTCAGATATCAGAGGGTAAGTTTCAAGTGCGGCAAAAGGTCAACATCAAAGGCTAGAAGGAAATTAGTGAAATCAGTTTGGGTGCATGGACTTTGAGGTCCCTCAAGAACATTCGGTCAGTGATATCCCATAGACAGTTGGCAAGGCTGATATGAGATTCAGAGGAGGAAATATCCTGGAGATGTAGATTTGGGAGTCATTGGTATTTATAGGGAAATGAAGATGACCCACGGGGTGTGAACCTAGGGACTGAGGAGAGAGGAGGCTCAGGACAGTGCCCCAGGAGCATCAGGAGCTCAGCTTCCTGACAGGCACCAACACCTGGGCTTGAGTCAGGCAGAGCCTGTCTTGAAAGCGGATTATGGGGCTCAAGAGCTAAAGCTGAAAGCTCTTGGCAAAGTAGGGTACCCTCTCTGATCAGCTGGCCACAGTGTGCATCTGAGAGGGATGCTGTGCAAGGATGCTTTGTTATGTGCCAGGTAAAGCACCTGGGGTTAGAAAGCCTCCCATTCCCCCTCAAGACTTTCCTCCCCTTTGTTACACACACCCCTCCCACCATCCTTAGCTTCCCAGTCCCTCTAGGAAAGGGAGGTGAGGTGGGCGGGGCAGGGGATGGCCAAGCTCCAGTGACGCAGGGCTCATGTGACTGGCCGGGTGCCTATGTGGGTACCAGCCCTCGTGCCGCCCACCAGCCGGCTCACCTTGCTGCCCCGGTCTGGTCTCAGCGCCCATACAGAACTAGCTCCCTGGGTTGTCCAGGTGGCGGGAGAGCAGCGAGCGGGCTTCCTCCAGCCCGAGGAAGGCAGCGAAGACCTGTCTCCGCTTCCTGCAGGTCAGTGTGAAGGCGGGTGCTTACCGCGGACATGGGAACAAGGATGGAGTGGTGGGGAAGGGGCTGGGGAAGGGATCTGGGAGATTGGTGAGGGGTGACGGGGGGGGGGCACAGAGTGGGTGGGGGCGGGGGGACCCCGCAGCAGGTCAGCTAGCTTCCTCAATCCTCCTCCTGTGAGCACCCCATCCCCTTTAGATCAGGAAATTGGGCGGGGGGCGCCCCCGCAGTGCGACAGCAAAATGCAGGCATATTTTGGAAATAACCCCCTCTCACACTCTGCACCTATGAAGACAAATTGACCTCTGTGAAAAGCGGGTGGGATGGAGCAAGCTGCCTCCAGGGGAGGAGGCGTGAGACCCAAAAGCAATTTGAAAGCATCTAGGTCTGGCGCTCAAGGCCTGGAAAGAAATGGCGGCTGGGGTGCGGGAGAGGTAGATAGATGTCTGTCGGGTGAAAAGGGCCTGGAAGCAGGAAAGGGAACCGAGTCCCTCTGAGCCCACTGAGCACGCAGTCCCTGCCCAGTCTCCTGTCTGCAGGTCTCCGTGTCTGTTCCTGGCACTCTGCGAGGCCTGAGGAGGAGGAGCAACCTGTCCAGAATCTCTGCAGGTGGGTGAAGGGGTGGGCGGCAGGGACAGCAACTCAGAAGGGTTGAGACAGTGGGAGGAATGGCCTGGGCAGAATTTGAGGCCCCATTGTCCAGGCTGAAGGAGTGTAGAGAAGTGGCCGGGCCTGCTAGGGATTGGCGGGCTCATCTGTGTGGGAGAAATGGTGGGGTATGGAGTGGGCAGAAGGCACACTTGGGGCCAGGGTAGGGGATCCTTCACGAGGGGCAAGATGCAAGTGCTATCAGGACTTGCAATCACCCCATGCCTTCAGTTTCCCATGTCTCCTCTTTTCTTCCCTCCTACTCCCCAGGAAAGGAAAAAGTGGGAAAACCTCAACATGGAGAAACCCTATAGTAAACATGAAGGGAAACCGGAAAACGAGGGAAAGCCAGAAGACGACGTAGAGCCTGAAGATGAAGCAAAGTCAGACGAGGAAAAAAAGCTGGACATGGAAGAGAAGCCAGAATGTGAGGGAAAGCTAGAGGATGAGGGAGAGCCAGATGAGGAGGGACAAGAAGAAGATGAGGGAAGGCAGGCAGAGCAGGAAAAGCAGGGACAGTCCGAAGGTGAGGGCAAACCAGAAGGTGAGGGCAAGACAGAATCCCAGGCAAAGCCAGAGAGCCAGGCACGGGCCGCTGAAAAGCGTCCAGCTGAAGATTATGTGCCCCGGAAAGCTAAAAGAAAAACAGACAGGGGCACAACGGAGGATTCCCCCAAGGACTCTCAGGAGGACTTACGGGAAAGGCATTTGAGCAGTGAGGAGATGATGAGAGAATGTGGAGATGTGTCAAGGGCCCAGGAGGAGCTAAGGAAAAAGCAGAAAATGGGTAGTTTTCATTGGATGCAGAGAGATGTACAGGATTCATTTACCCCAAGGGGCCAACGGGGTGTCAGGGGAATGAGGGGTGGAGGTAGGGGCCAACGGGGATTACATGATATTCCCTATCTTTAATGCCTTTGGCCTTGAATTCTGAGATCTCTGATGAGAATATTGCCAGCCCTGCTTTCCTTGGTAGATATTTGCCAGGTCCTGTGCTTTTTAACCTTAAGCTAATTATTTGCTTTAGCTATCACTGTTGTTACCAGCAGCCTTTTGATCCAACCACAGTGCTCTTTTAGTAGAGGATTTTCATCCATGTGCATGTAAGAATGTTCATGGTTCACTGTAAAATAATAATAAAGAAAAAAGTTTGCAGAACCGCATATACAGTATCAGACCACTTTTGTAAAACTGTATGTATTTGCATAATGCATTTGTGCACAGAGAAAATTCTGAAAGTGTGTATGCTAAAAGGTAGGCAATGGTTATTCCTTTACAGCAGGTATCCTCAAACTACGCCCGTGGGCCACATGCAGCCCGCCTAGGACATTTATACTGCCGGCCAGGTGTTTTTGCTGCCCCTGCCTGTCCTGCTTAGCAGCCGACTTGTCCCTGGGCCCGCAGTCCCGCCCTCCAATGGTCGGAGGGACAGTGAACTGGACGTCTGTTTAAAAAGTTTGAGGACTCCTGCTTTATAGTGGCCAAGTATAAGTCTAGCTTGTATTGACAAATGAGTCCAATAACCTGATGAGTAGGTACCTCCATGGCAGGCCTCTGCTGCTTTGTTCCTCCCCATGATTTTCCTAATTGTAACCAAGTCAGTGGGCACTGCTGCCCCTTCTTGTGGATCCAGTATCATCTTATGACTCCACCTGTGTGTAATTCTTTTTCTTTTCTCTACTCATTATTCTCTACTTCTTCCTAAAGTGCATGGTTTACATTTGTCATAATAAAAATAAACAAAACTACAAAACAATACCATCATAAGCAGTTGAACTGTTCAGTGAAATTTTGAGGGCAGTGAAAACACTTAAAATTCCTGCTATCAAAGATTAAGATGCTAGGTAAAACCTATATTATTTCTGGGACTCATAGCTAGAGGAATAAATTCGGTAATTATAATAGATCTTTAGCTTTAGGGTTAGTCTTGTTATCTGTGAAATGGGGATAATAGTTGCCTCACAAGACTGCCCATTGTATCAGATGTGTATCAGATCAGGTAAGTATGTGAACTGTATTGTGAGCTGGCCTCCCCCAGCCCTCAAGGGAAGAATGGCTCCTACACCCTTCTCATGTAGTAGCAGGAACATGGATGGAATCAGACACTTGGGGGAGGAGGGCTGATGGAAGTCTCACTCATGGCCAGGAACAAGTCCAGGCACTGGGAGGGCAATATCACTCCCTCCTGGGTACTGCCACGTCCTCTGGGTGCTGTGCCATTTCTCCTGAGTACAATCTCTCTGGAGTCACTGGTGAGCCAATTTTGACTAACCCTTGACCCCTTTCCTGAAAGTAGATAAAACCCTTTTCCCAGTTTAGAGTTACTATTACCAGTGACACATGGGTACCACCCTAGTGTTGCTTGAGCCTCTTATTAATACCTTTCAGGCATTTTTTTTTGCAAAAGAATTATTTATTTGTAATTGCTTTGTGCTTTTTGCATGCATAAATGTTTTCCTCACAATGTTTAGATATTTCAGAGCAGGCTATACCAGAAAAAAAAAAAATCTGTATGATAGAGGCTATGCTGTTCTCATAGATTACATCTTGTCTGCAGACTTTCTTTCCTAGGTTGTGTTCATTTTCAGTAAACTCATTAGGACCCAACTTAGCAGTTCAGTATATCCATTAATACATTTGATTTTCAAACCCTTAGTAGTGAACATATTGTGGTCTTTGGGCCAGCTGCATCAACATTACCTGAGAGCTAACTCGAAATTCAGAATCTCAAGCCCTAATTCAGATCTACTGAGTTAGAATCTTCATTTTAACACAATCCCAAGGTGATTCCTGTGCATAGTAAAGTTTGAGAAGCACCAGCTTAGAGGGAGACTATTTTCAGGCTCCCTAGTCCCACATTTACACAAATTATGTTCTGAAAATGATAAATATATACACTATATAGAACACACAAAAGATTGATAGACCCATGTGTGTCAAACTGCAGTTGTCCTTTTCCTGTGCAAAGTAGACCATGCACTTATTTCAGTGGGCCAAGATCTGCACTTGTTAATGGCATATAATAGAATAGAGTTGAATAGAGCCAAATAGAAAATATCAAATTGTATGTCAAGTAGTTAGGGTGAAAATTGTTTTGTGAATTTTGTGTTTCAGCTATGTGTTTGTATGTGTGTGCACATTGGATTGTGGTGAAAAATATATTTCTGATTGTTGGTTGTGGTTAAAAAAGCTGAGAAATATACACTAGACTCTGCATCTCAAAGCATAGCCTTTCCATTTAATACTTGTATTTCTAGTGTCTAGCACAAGTATCTCACAAGTGGTAGGTACTTAATAAAAGAGTCAGGAACCATGAGTTTTTCTCCGAGTTCAGCCCCTATCTACATCAATAAATTGAATAATTGAACAAATAAATTATCCAGAATAATTCACTTATAGACCCAAAAGGTTAGGGAAGTCATAGGCATCACAGGCTGAACAGGGCTTGCAGTAGTTACGTCAAAGTGCTATTAATAAAGAATACAAACTCAGCAGCACCAAGCTCATCCAAGAAGAGCTCCTGGAATTTCTCAACCCCCTGCCAGGCAGGGTCTGTAAAATCAAACTAAGTAAACTCAGTTTACTGTATAAAGTATACAGTATACTATACAGTATAGTATGGTGAAATCTATACTGTAGAAGAACAGGAAAGGGTCCTGTATATGACCCAGGAGCACAGCCTCACCAAGGAATAGAAGAATGCCTACCATGGTGGGAGGATATGGGGTAGAGCAGTGGTTCTCAACCTTCCTAATGCTGCGGCCCTTTAATACAGTTCCTGGGGATCACGACCCATCGGTTGAGGACCACTGGCGTAGAGGAACCTAGAGGGGTAGCAGTTGAACACACAATGTGCAGATGACTTTACTCCACTTAGCTGGGAGGAGTTAAGGTCTTGAATTTTAGAGACGACATATGTCCTATTGTTTTCTGCTTGGACTTTGTGAGGTTTCCAGTGACACCTAGAGCAAGAAAAGGACCCACAGTAGGTGCAGATTATAGCATGAGCTTCTATGACACTTCAGCCTCATGAACTTGCAGATACAATTGCATTATGTCTGTGCTAGATAGAGAGGTTCCATGAAGTCTGAGAAGACCTAAATAATGGAATTAAAGTATATACTCCTGTTTTTTTGTTTGTTTTTGTTTATTTTGGCTGGGGCTGAGTTTGAACCTACCACCTCCGGTATATGGGGGCCGGCGCCCTACTCCTTTGAGCCACAGGCGCCGCCCCCTGGAGTTTTAAATAAAAACTATGTTCTCTTCTCTTGGCATCTTGTCTACATTTGAGAAGCTGCTCCTGGTGTGCTATCAGATCTTGATAGAGACTTAATACCTGACCATACGGTAATAATTTTCTGCACAATCAAGGTACACTTAATGAAACTTTTTGTCTGCTCTACTGAATAATAAAGTTTGGTGCGGGCATCAGCTTTCCACCATTAATTGCAAATGATTTTAAAAGATCAGGCCTATGTTAGCTGAGACGGGACATTTTCATGTGCAGTTGAATCAGATCCTACTATTTCATTGTCTTTCTCTCTACCTACATATATCATATATGGCCTCATGAGAAGTTCTTCATACCCATGATCAGTTAGAAAATGAGGCATAAAACAATGCCTATTCTGGGTGTATCTTTTTTGTATGCTGACAGCAGGTGGAAATGGATGGCTGCTTTACTATAGCTCCTCTCAGGCATAACCCAGAAGGACAGTGGAAAAGGGATATGCTACCAATGGATTGAATTTTATGTGGTTCATATTGTCCTTTTTTTTTTTTTTTTGTAAAACCCTTCCTGGTTGTATATATGGATCTATTCTGTCTCATGAGCAATGACTAAATATTGACCTGTCTGGGTCTTGGAGAAAATTACCTTGGAAAATTAATGATGAAAAGGTCTGGAAAAACGTGCTTGTAGATAGACCACTCATGAAGGGCACAATTAGTAAAGATATTTGTGTCTCATAATGTAATGGTTTACTATTGCCTAACAAATTACCACATATTTAACAGCTTAACAAAATACACATTTGTTAGCTTACGGTTCTGTAGATCAGAAGTTGATCATGGAATAATTGTGTTCTTTGCATAGAGTCCCACAAAGCTGACATCAGTATGTCAGCCAGACTGAATTCTCATATGGAGGCTATGGGGGAAAATGGGAAAACCTGCTGCTAAGATCATTCAGGTTATTTTCAGAATTCAGTTCCTTGTAGCAGGAGGACTGTGGTCCCATTTTTAAAAACTGGATGTTAACCAGTCTGTTTTCAGCTCCTAGGGGCCACTTGCATTCTTTTCCATGTGGCCTTTTTCAATGGCACATTGATTCTTCCTCTTCTTCTTTTTTTTACTAAATCATAGCATTAATGCAATCATGGGATACAATTTGAAATATTTTCTTCAAACTGGTTAACATAGCCTTCGCAGCATTTTCTTAGTTATTGTGTTAAGACATTTATATTCTACATTTAGTAAATTTCACAGGTACCCTTGTAAGATGCACCATACGTGTGATCCCACCAATTACCCTCCCTTCACTCATCCTCCTCCCTCCCGTCCCCTCCCTCTACCCTTTCCCCATATTCTTGGGCTATAATTGGGTTATAGCTTTCATATAAAAGCTATAAATTGGTTTTGTAATAGAGCTGAGTACATTGGATACTTTTTCTTCCTTTTTTTTTTTTTTTTGAGACAGATCCTCAATCTGTTGCTCTGGGTAAAGTGTGTGGCATCACAGCTCACAGTAACCTTCAACTCCTGGGCTCAAGCAATTCTCCTGCCTCCACCTCTCAAATAGCTGGGACTACAGGCGCCCACCACAATGCCTGGCTATTTTTTGGTTGCAGTCATCATTGTTGTTTGGCGGCCTGGTTTGCATTCTGACCCACCAGCTCAGATGTATGTGGCTGGCACCTTAGACTCTTGAGCCACAGGCGCTGAGCCATTTTCTTCCATTCTTGAGATACTTTGTTAAGAAGAATATGTTCCAGCTCCATCCATGTAAACATGTCAGAGGTAAAGTCTCCATTTTTCTTTAAGGCTGCATAATATTCCATGGTGTACATATACCACAATTTATTAATCCATTCACAGGTCAATGGGCACTTGGGCACTTCCATGACTTAGCAATTATGAATTGGGCTGCAGTAAACATTCTGGTACAAATATCTTTGTTATAGTGTGATTTTTGGTCTTCTGGATATATCCCTAGTAGAGGAATTGTAGGATCGAATGGCAGGTCTATTTTTAGACCCCCTAAGTGTTCTCCAAACATCTTTCCAAAAGGAACGTATTAGTTTGCATTCCCACCAGCAGTGTAAAATGTTCTCTTTTCTCCACATCCACGCCAACATCTCTGGTTTGGGGATTTTGGGATTTGGGCTAATCTTACTGGAGTTAGATGATATCTCAGAGTAGTTTTGATTTGCATTTCTGTGATGATTAAGGATGGTGAGCATTTTTTCATGTGTCTGTAGGCTGTGCACCTGTCTTCTTCAGAGAAGTTTCTCTTCAAGTCCCTTGCCCACCCTGAGATGTGATCACATCACATGTTCTTTTTTTGCTAATATGTTTGTGTTCTCTGTGGATTCTGGTTATTAAACCTTTGTTGGAGACATAACCAGAAAATATCTTCTCCCACTCTGAGGGCTGTCTGCTTGCTTTACTTACTGTGTTCTTGGCTGTGCAGAGCTTTTTAGTTTGATCAGGTCCCAGTAATGTATTTTTGGCATTGCTTCAATTGCCCGTGTGCCCTCCTCATAAAATATTCGCCCAGGCTGATTTCTTCAAGAGTTTTCCCTGCACTTTCTTCTAGTATTTTTATAGTTTCATGTCTTAAGTTTAAATTTTTAATCTAGTGAGAGTCTATCTTACTTATTGGTGAAAGGTTTGGGTCCAGCTTTAGTCTTCTATAGATCGCGAGCCAGTTCACCCAGCACCATTTGTCAAATAGGGAATCTTTTCCCCACTGAACGTTTTTAATTGGCTTGTCAAAGATCAGATAATGGTAAGTAGCTGGGTTCATCTCTTGGTTCTCTATTCTGTTCCATACATCTACCTCTCTGTTTTTGTGCCAGTACCATGCTGTTTTGATCACTATTGATTTATAATATAGTCTGAGGTCTGGTAGCATGATTCCTCCTGCTTTGTTTTATCTGAGTAATGTCTTGGCTATTCAAGGTTTTTCCTGATTCCATATAAAACGAAATATTATTTTTTCTAGATCTTTAAAGTATGTCAGTGGAGCTTTGATAGGGATTGCATTAAAACTGTATATTTCTTTGGGTAGTATGGACATTTTAACAATGTTGATTCTTCCCAGCCATGAGCATAGTATGTTCTTTTCATTTTTTAACATTTTCAGCTATTTCTTTTCTTAGAGTTTCATAGTTCTCTTTATAGAGATCGTTCATGTCCTTTGTTAGGTAAACCCCCGCAGTAATTCTTTCTTCTGCTTCTAATCTCCGACTTCTCTATCTCTAACTCTAGACCAGTGGTTCTCAATCTTCCTAATGCTGCAGCCCTTTAATACAGTTCCTGTGCTGCTTTAGACCCTTATTTAAACAGATGAGGTGATTAGGTCAGGCTCACTTTGATAATCTTCCTATGTTAAGGTCAACTAATTTGGGACCCTGATTAAATCTGCAAAATTTCTACTAAAAGACATATATTAGTATTTTATTGAGTAACTGGGGGAAGGTATAGACACTCACACATACTTATAAACCGTAAATGGTAATTTGTGGAAACCACCTTAGAATTCTGTCTACCATAGTCTACCTTCTGATACCCAAATTTATGTCCCTCTCAAATGAAAACTACATTTGACTCCCCCTAAGATTCCCAAGAACCTCATCCCATTATGGCATCCACTCAAAAGTCAGGATAACATTATCTAAATTATCTAAACCAAATGTGGGTGAAGAACTTGGGCATAAGCCATTAAGTAAACCCAAAGATATTCCTCTTCATCTGTGGATCTATGAAACTAAGGGACAAATTCTCAGCCCAGAAAACTCCTAACATTGATTATGAGGCAAACACAGTAAAATTTAATTCTACTAAATTTATTAATTTTAGTAAAACAGAAGATAAAAAGAGGACACTGGCCCCAAATTCCTTTATTTGGTTTCAAGGCCTGGGAAACATCCTCCGAGTTTCTCATCTTCCTCTGCTATGCCCTTGGCTCTGTCCTCTGAACTCCCAGCTCTATACTCTGAGCTCTTGGTTGTACCATCTAAGCAATTTTTCCTTTTTCATTAAAGGTAACATGTATTTCCAGTTGAGTAGTTTTATCAGGTCATTTGTCACAGGAGAATTTTGAGGAGTCTGGCATTTTCCTTTTATTTTGTACTCGCTCTTTCATTCCAAGCTGGCAGTGATAAAATTTTCTGGTGATATAATTTTCCAATGAATCTTGTTAATCTTACATAAATTTCACTGGGATTTACTCCATTAAATAAAAACTATATGTGCCAATTTTTTTTTCAGTTTTTGGCTGGGGCTGGGTTTGAACCCACCACCTCCAGTATATGGAGCCAGCACCCTACTCCTTTGAGCTACAAGCACCACTTCATGTGCCAATATTTTTGAGTCACCTTTCTCTATTTTTCACTCCAGCTGAGGTGGCTGAGTGTGGTTGAACTCAGCTCCTAAAGGTTGTGCACATTCCTTGCTGCATGGTGCCCTCCAGCTTCAAACCAACAATGGCACATTGAATCCTCCTTCTGCTTTCTTTCTTTCTTTCTTTTTTTTTTTTTTTAAAGACAGAGTCTTACTTTATTGCCCTCAGTAGAGCTCTGTGATGTCACAGCTCACAGCAACCTCCAACTCCTGGGCTTAGGCCATTCTCTTGGCTCAGCCTCCCAAGGAGCTAGGACTACAGAAGCCTGCCACAACACCTGGCTATTTTTTTGTTGCAGTTTGGCCAAGGCTGGGTTTGAACCTGCTACCCTCGGTATATGGGGCCGGTGCCCTACCCACTGAGCCACAGGCATCACCCTCCTCCTTGTGTTTTGAATCTTTAATTTCTCTGTCTCTGGTCTCATACTTGGCCCCTCTGGTTTCACTGAGAAGATGTGTCAGTCATACTTTTAATCTTGACAATGACCTTTGTGTGACTGAGTGCTCTCACTTTCTTACCTTTGTGAGGGTTCAACAAATGTTGTGCCAAGCACATTCTCAACTTTTTTTTTTTTTGTCATACTTTCAGGTGGAACATCTTAATTTTAATGAATTTGCCATTTGGATAGGATGGGTATTTCCCAAATCATTAAGCTTTATTTCATTTATGTTAACATATATCCCCTCAATTTATCTTTCTTGTCACATTCTGTTATAAGCAACAAGAAAATACTAGGCTACATCTCAGAACTTTGCTTGAAAATTTTCTCAGCTGAAAGTCTAAGTCTATCACAAGTTTTACTTTCCACATAACTGTAGAGCTAATTTCTCTAATCTTTATGCCACTACAATAAGGATCGTCCTGCCTTCACTTTCTGGTAAGAGGCTCCTCACATCTTCCTGGCCCCTCACAAGCAGGATGTTTAAGGCATACATATATATATATTTTTTTTACAGTTGGATAAAGGTAATCATGTTCCTTACAATTCTCCCAACTTTTTTTCACTGCCCATTTCCCAAGCCACTCATACATTTTTAGATATTCAGCACTTTCGGTACAAAAATCTGTATTTGTAATATGTTACTCCGTAACAAGTTATTTCTAATTTAGAAGTTTAAAACAATACCCCGTTCTATGGCACAGCATGGCTGTATTCCTTCTTCAAGGTCTCACAAGGCTAAGACGAAGATTTCAGGTCAACTGAATTCTTATCTGGAAGTCTTGAGAAACAAAGTACTACCAAGCTCATTCTTATTGGCAAAATTCAGGTTTTTATACTGCTAAGTCTGAGGTCCCCCGTTGGGATGGAGGCACATCACCTTAATTCAATTGGAGATTGATTTTTATTTAAAGCTGAGGTTTAGACTTTGTGAGGGCAGGTTTATTTCTCATTTACCTTTTTCCTAGAGTAGAACCTTACATGGTTCCAAATGAAATTCAAGGATATATACCAGGACCACTCTTCCTTTGGAGCTTGAACTTCAATTTCTGTGTTCCACCTTCCTGAGATTGCTGAAAACTTCACCTACTTCTCAGCCTGATATCTTTAATGCTCCTATCAATGAATGCATCAAGGCAAACGGTTGTGCTAAGTATAGAGTTTATCTCTGTAGGCTTCTTTTCTCTTCAAGAGTTTGGTCTCACAAGAGTTCATGGCCTTGTTTTCTTTCCAATGTCTTCAAACAGATTGTTTAGATTTTGTCTAGCATTTCTAGTAGTTCTTCATGGGAGGGTTTGCTCTGAAACAAGCTAATCTACCATTGCTAAAAGCCTAACTTTTCTAGTCCTTATTTATTAAGAACTTTCCCCATGATAGATGACTTCTGCTGATCACTTAAGTGAAAAACAAATGTTTCGGCACTCTACCTGCCTTGTGAGCAGCCCATGCACATACCTTTCCTCCAGACCTTCTTGTCCCAAAGCTTCCAAATTTGTTTGTTCCTTCTAAGTCCCTGAGAAGCCAGCCAACACACTTTTCATTACTTATGAATCAGGCCATCTCTTTCTATAGCAAGTAAACAATGAGATATACCATCTACATTTCTGTCTATTCGGATTTACTTTGTCTTTCTTGTCTACCCCTGAGTGCAACTGTAGTATAACAGCTTTCTTCTTCCATTTGGTTCCAAGATGCAGTGTACATCCAACTATAAACCGGACCCACATTTCATTATTCTGCAGTCACAAAAAATGTTCTATTAGGTCACAAATGTGGGTTAATAGAGAAGTGGCCAAACAGTAGGAGAAGGTACCTTGAGAATCTGAATGCCTTGCTTGTGCAGTTTTTCTGTGCCTTGTAGTCATACTTAGATTCAGTCAGCTATATATAATTCTCATCTTAAAGTACAAAGCTTCTGTACTACTCTTATGGTTTGATAAATCAAAGAGGACCCTGTCCCCTATAAGCAGT
The DNA here is from genome assembly GCF_000181295.1 of Otolemur garnettii. Taxonomy (NCBI): domain Eukaryota; kingdom Metazoa; phylum Chordata; class Mammalia; order Primates; family Galagidae; genus Otolemur; species Otolemur garnettii. The sequence continues at coordinate 193,091 of NW_003852750.1, forward strand.
TTGGGATGCACAGTTACTTGTAATTCCACAGTCATATATTGGGAACCTGCCAACACCTAAGAGCTACTTTTCAAATAGAGATCAAATGTCTTATTTTTTCTATCTGCATATTTCCACAAGCCTCTCATTCTTATTATTGGTTATGATAATGTTTGGGGGTTCCAGAGATTACATCAGTATAGACGCTTTGGCTAATAACTCCTAAAATGCCTTGGTATTTCCTTTTCCTTATGTACAATCCCCTCTGAAAAGTGCCTGCAGGTCCTACGGAGGAAAGTATGATAGAAGATTCATGGCATACATAAATTTCTGTAGGATCATACCTTAGAGGTACCCTACCTTCCTCTAAGTTGGGTAAGAGGCTGAGCAAACCTGCTATAGCAACTCAAATTAAGCGTTAAGAAGATCTAGAATTTTTTTCTCCCTGAGTATGTCAGGCAGCTTCTGATAGGCTTCCCAATTATCCCATTTTTAGGAATGCTCTGATTAGCCACCACCAAAGATCCCTGTGGTTCAAAATTCTTCTAATTACTGTTTTAGTCCTGTGGCCTATTGTAATAGTTGCACTTGTCTAAGATCATTAGACCCCATCACCTGAGCTTTACTATTCTCAAAATTCACATTAGGATCAGGTAGTCCAATTCTACTACAGAATTATCCACTATCCTTTCCAGCCTACTGAACACAGGCCCACAAAAATCTTCAAAGATGCTGGTGACCCTCTTACCAATGCATTTTTTCATGCCCTGGAGTATGTCTGCACAAATGCCCCTAACCTTTATATCAGGGTTCCACTCCTTACTTTATTGTAAAAGCCTACTAGTGTCTTTACTGTATTGTAGAAGCCATCGCAGGTGGAGCAATTAATAGGCAGTAGAATTGCAACATCATGAGGATTGAGGCTTGCTTTGCATCTATATCTACCCTAATATGAAGGACTCCTTTAAACTTGTCTTTGAAAAGGCCTCTAGTACTCTATATGTGTTCTCTGTTGCATTTTTGTAGCTTCTAATGTTCTTTTTCCTACGCATAATCTTTAAGGTGATCAGATGAATACAGGTGACTCTACAACCTTTTTCACAATTATTTTTGCCTCAGTGCTTAAGTGACAGAGTCACTTGATTTCTCAAAGCTTTGGATTCTACCTGCACTTTATCCCATGTCCTCAGTGCTTTTTGAGTAATCATGATACCACTACATGCCATGAACATGTGAACCTCTCCTAATATCTGTCCCCCCCTCCTGATCTCCATTATAGGGAGATGATTCTTTCCTTTCTCAAATAAATGAGCAACTCAATTCCCAGGATAATTTCTTATATCTATTAATGTATCTGAGAAGTGCATTTCACACAAAGAAGCACATTCATATTGGAAAATCTGAGGGGAATTTTTAACAAAGGAGAATATACAAAAGTGTGAGAAGGGTATTGGAGAACCACAGGGATATTGTAATACACCATGGCTAATAAAGGTGAGATTACCAGAAGTGGGCTTAGGGACAAAGAGAAAGATAGGTTACTAAAACTTGGAGATACAAAGCTTATGAGGAGACAGCCACTGTTTAGGAACCTTGGAAGAAAAGATTCCATCAGCATCTGATGACACAGCAGGAAACAAGCTAGGAAGAATATTTTCTGACCACATTCTTTCCTGCTGGCTTCCAGAAGACAAGTGAGCCTTTTGATATGGTCAGATTCTCTTGGGCCACAAAGCAGGGTAGAGAGGGGTGGAAGGTGAATCAAGATGGGAAGATAAGGCCATAGCTAGCACCTGGTAAGGGCCATATTAGGAATAAACACCAGGAATTGTGCCTGCAGCTTTATTTACGTAAGAAGGCAAATAAAAGGCATATTGCTCTACAAAAGTTAATTCTAGCAACATTGAGATTTACCTGAACTGATCTACTGTAATAAGAAACACACCTTCATGGCACTGATCCATATTAAAAGCATAAAACATACTGGTTAAGAGTGTTGTTTTATAACTGTGGGTCTGAGGGGTTTGGGATAATTTATACCAACTTTCCAGCTTTATTGATAACAGTAAGGTTGATCTGGTACTGGTAACCCTCCCTGCAAAGAGTTTTTCTCCTGGGACTATCTCCATAGCAATCATATACCTACATACCAGACACCTGAACTAAGACTCCATTTTGCATTCTCTGGTTTTCTATGCATACATGAATAATTCCTTATCTGAAAGAAAAAGTGTAATTTGTCAGAGCTCTTATAGACAGGAAATACAGCTGAAGTTTATACCTGAAGCTTATAGCTGATCCCTCCCTCTGAGACAGCATTTGGTTATGATATACATCTTTAATGCTGTCACTATATTGTATCTGTTTTTCTGCAATAGACTATAGGTTTTCAATCATTACCATTTGGGGTCCCATGAGTCTTGTTAAGCATAGAACTGCTTAGTTACCACAGTTAGCATGGCATCTGGTACAGAAAATACATCATAACATATATGAGATGTCTTGCCTTTGCCTTTGTTTATAGGTTCAATTTTCTCTAAAGAAGCTTTCAGGATATGTGCAATAGATATATTAATCCTTGCCTTTATGGATTCTTATTCCCAATTTTTGTTTTATAACTTATAATGGCCTTTACCTCCCTCATCACCAAAAAATAGAGACACTGTAACATTTTTCTTCTGCTTACCTATAGTTTACACTTAATAACACTAAGATCATAGTGAATATATAAATCAATGGCAATTAGCCTCTAGCGTGAATCAGAATCACCTAGGAAGCCTGTTAAAAATTGATATTCTAGAGCTCCACTCAGATCTGAGGTAGAGGTCAGAAGTTCAGATTTTCAGCAAAATCCTTTAGTGATTCTGACATGTGGCAAACTAGTACACTTAAAAATGCTTTAATAGGCTCGGCGCCTATAGCTCAACCAGCTAAGGCGCCAGCCACGTACACCTAAGGTGGCGGGTTCGAATCCCCAGCCCGGACCCGCCAAAACAACAATGACGGCTGCAACCAAAAATAGCCAGGCGTTGTGGCGGGCGCCTGTGGTCCCAGCTACTTGGGAGGCGGAGGCAGGAGACTCGCTGGAACCCAGGAGTTGGAGGTTGCTGTGAGCTGTAATGCCACGGCACTCTACCCAGGGGGACAGCTTGAGGCTCTGTCTCAAAAAAAAAAAAAATGCTTTAATAAAATGAGATAAGGTTAAATTTGAAGCACAAACTCTTTTCCATGGTGTTCCTTTTGGAATTGAAAGTAAATGCCTCTAGAGAAGTAGCATCCACAGTTATTTATGTAGACATGGGATGATCTGGGACAAGATATCTTGACTCAGCTATCATCATTTAAAAATTTATTAAAAAACCTATTACCTGTCAGGCACTGTGCTAGGCATTAGGAGTACCAGGATAAAGAGAAGATTGTGCTTTGGGAATCAGAGTTCACTGTTTCTCAATTTAAAAAAAAAAAAAAAAAAAAAACGGCAGCCCACAGTCATCACAACTCACATGTACACATGTACATATATACTAAGTGAAACATAAATTTCACAAAATAATGCTCATTAGACCTACCTTAACATGATCTAATATGTACTATCTGTTTCTGATTGATTTTAGCCTATCTTACTTGATTAAAACATATTGCAGGTCTTGACCCACTGAATTTGTTTTAAACTATACTACTATAGAGAACTGAAACTGCAGTTTGACAAACACAGGCCTATTTAACAATCTGTGATGCATATTTGATGCAGCACATACACTATAACTTATCCTTCTATTCATGAATTTCATGAGTAGGTAGAAGTGAGGAGGCTAAAGTTCTCCTTATAAACATGTGTTTCTCAAACTTTAATGTTCACAGGAATGGCCTATAGATCTTCTTAAAATCAGAAAAGATTATGATTCAATAGATCTAGGATGGTGACTTGAGATTCTGCATTTCTATCTCTTAAATGATGCTAGTGCAGCTGGTCCATGGGCCATTATTTGAGTAGCAATGAATGCTCTAAAAATCACAAATATGGAAAAGTGTATCACGAGTTGCCTGGAAGAGAATTTCCTCTAAGAAATAAAGGCAAAAAAAAAGGTGACTCAAATTTTATCCCAGGTGCCCATATCTGAATCTATTGGAGAAACGTACACCCCAAACACTTACAAACCAACAAATAAAGAAAGGATCATTTTGCTAAAAATCGAAAATCCCTCAGGGATCAAAGGATCATTGAGCTGTTCCCCTATTGGTTGAGTATAACTCTAAAGTGAGGGAAAGGGCTGAAATTATACTTCCATAGTGGTTATAGGGTTGAGTAAGTGAACTTGGCTCATTACTAATGCCAATTAAGTCAACTAGGCTTTGTCACCTTGAGGATGCTGGCACACCAGCAGAAGTGGAAGCCTTAAAAGGGTGCAGGACTTATGAGAAGGGCGTGAGTCTTACAGTGCCCAGCAGATATGACATTACCCAGGAGAGGATGGCATCCACCTTTACCTTCCTGGCCTTATTTCTGGATACAGATAAGATGTACTTCAGCTCTCCTCTGATGAGATCTTGCTTCTGCTAGTGCAGGAAAGAAGGTAGATGCCAACCCAAGACACCTCACATGCTTGGTATTATCTAATCCATTCAACAGTTCTGGAATGCAAGTATTAACTCTGTTTGACAGATGACTAAACTGTCCCTTAAAACAATGGATCTATAATAACCACAGATTGATTCATCTAGATATGAATCCCAGAGGTAACGTGTGTTCTACCTATCATTTTAACTTCTGAGAAGAATTTTAAGTGGCACTGGGCACAGTAGTTCATGCCTGTAATTCTAGCACTCTGAGACGCCAAGGCGGGTGGATTGCCTGACCTCACAGGTTTGAGACCAGCCTGAGTGAGAGTGAGACCCCATCCCTAAAAATAGCCAGGAATTGTGGCGGGTGCCTGTAGTCCCAGTTACTTGTGAGGCTGATGCAAGAGAATCACTTGAGCCCAAGAGTTTGAGAGTGCTGTGAACTGTGACGCCATGGCACCCTACTGAGGGCGACAAAGTGAGACTCTGTCTCAAAAAAAAAAAAAAAAGAATTTTAAGTGTCTTCACTGCCTTCATAAGCTTACTGAAGAGTTCTTCTAATTTCTTTTTACATACTATCTTTTCATTTAAAAAATATTTTGAATAGAAAGAAAACAAAAAAATGAAATTACCCACTATGTCACAACTCAGAAAACCACTGTCACCATTTTTGTTAACAAAACTTTCTACTTTTCCTATACATAGATGTACCATATAAACTTATTTTTTTTATTTTTTACAAAACAGACCAGTTCTTTAGATGACATTATAAGCTCCTTTATTTTTTCAAGGATCATGACATCTTTGCAATGAATATGGTGAAAATTTGCTACTGAAATCTAAAGCAAATCTTGCAGTTGAGTTAAAAGGTTATTGGTAATAAGAGGGGCGCCTAAAGGAAAATAGTAGCATAAGGTTAAAGCATAGAGCCTGGTAAATGCCTGCAAGGGCCCTAAACATAAGGGATGTCTTCAGTATCCCTTCGTGGGGCCCTACAGCCACCCCTGAATTCCCTTGGGCCCCTCGGATAGAAAGGGTCTTGTAAATTTCTTTGCATCCATAAAAATGCCCCTAACTTCTGTTTGCTTTTTCTCCTTTTCTCCTCCACCCTAGCCATATTGTCAAATTCTCTTATCATGTCCTCATTGCTGAAATTCATATCATGGATAGCCTCTTTATACTGCTTAAGGTACTGAGCCAGCCCCTTGTTGGTTTTTCTTTTGGCTTTCCTGGGTACATCATCCTCAGCTGGGCGCTTTCTTGCAGCCCTTGTTGCACTCTCTGGCTCTTCCTCACTGTCTGGCTCTCCCTCACTCTCTGGTTCTCTCTCCTGCTCCTGCTTTCCCACACTCTCTGGATTTTCTGCCTCTGGCTTTCCCTGACTTTCTGACTTTCCCTCACTCTCTGACTTTCCCTCACTCTCTGGCTTTCCTTCTTCTTTTGCCTTTCCCTCATTCTCTGATTTTTCTTTATTCTTTACTTCTTCATCATCTGTCTGTCCTTTGTTTTCTATCTTTCCTTCATTTTCTAAATCCTTATTTTCCAGATTTTCTGGCTTTCCTTCATGCTGTGGCTGTTCCTCATTTTCCATCATTTCGTGGTGTGAAGGCGCTCCTTCATTTTCATTGTAGAGATTTTCCATGTTGAGATTTCCCCTCCTTTTTTATATCCTGCGGGATCGGGATTGAGGGAAGTGGAGACAAAGAGAAGACAGGAAATTGAGGGCATGGGGTGGACTGCAGGTCTTGATAGCACTTGCATCTTGCCCCTGGTGAGGGATCCCCTACCACGGCCCCAAGTGTGCCTTCTGCCCACCCTTTACCCCACCATTCCTCTCACACACATACGTGGGCCCTCCATTCCCTGGCAGGCCTAGTCTTCTTTTCTACACTCCTTCAGCCTGGACAATGGGGCCCCAAATTCTGCCCAGGCCATTCCTCTTACTGTCTCAACCCTTCTAGGCGCTGTCCCTGCACCCACCCCTTTACGGACCTGCAGAGATTCTGGACAGATTGCTCTTCCTCCTCAGGCCTCTCAGAGTGCTGGGAGCAGACAGGGAGACCTGCAGACAGACAGGAGACTGGGCAGGGGCTGCGTGCTCAGCGGGCTCATAGGGACTCGGGTCCCTTTCCTGCCTCCAAGCCCTTTTCATCCGACAGAAATCCTCCTCTCCCGCAACCCAGCCGCCATTTCTTTCCAGGCCTTGAGCGCCAGACCGAGATGCTTTCAAATTGCTTTTGGGTCTCACGCCTCCTCCCCTGGAGGCAACCTGCTCCATCCCACCCGTTTTTCGCAGATGTCAATTTGCCTTCATAGGTACCGAGTGTGAGAGGGGGTTATTTCCAGAATATGCCTGCGTTTCGCTGTCGCACTGCGGGGGCGCCCCCCCCAATTTCCTGATCTAAAATGGATGGGATGCTCACAGGAGGAGGACTGAGGAAGCTAGCTGACCCACTGCAGGATCCTCCCGCCCCCACCCACTCTGTGTCTCCCCTCCAGATCACCAATCTCCCAGATCCCTTCCCCAGCCACCTCCCTGCTGTTCGGGGATCCTACTGCCAGCCAGCCACTCCACCCCTGTCCCCAGTCGGCCGGCAGCACCCGCCTTCACACTGACCTGCGGGGACCTGGGTTAGTCCTGTGCTGCCTTGGGCTTGAGGGAGCCCGCTCGCTGTTCTCCCGCCACTGGGGAACCTCAGAGACGTGGTTCCACTCCGGCGCCGGGACCAGACCACAGGGCGGGGACTGGGGCTGGTGCCCACGTCTGTGCCTTGTGAGTCACGTGAGCGCCGCGTCACTAGAGCTCAGTCCTCCTCCCCTCATTTCCCATTCCCAAGGGACTCGGAAGCTGAGACCGTGGAGGCGGGGGTGGGGTGGGGGGGTGGGTGTTTGAGGGGGGAGCGGGTGGCGGGGGGTAGGAGAGGGGATTAGCATAAGGAGTGTCACTGAGAAGAGAAGGAGGGGGAGGTTTTCTGACCCCAAGTGCTTTACCTGGCACATAGCTCAGCATCGCTCTCAGATGCACATTGTCCCCAGGTGTGACAGCTGATCAGAGAGGGTACCCTACTTTGCCTAAGAGCTTTCACCTTTAGCTCTAGAGCCCTACAACCCTCTTTCAAGACGGGCTCTGCCTGACTCTAGCCCAGGTGCTGGTGCCCGTCAGGGAGCTGAGCTCCTGATGCTCCCGGGGTGCCATCCTGGGCCTGCACTCTCCTCAGTCCCTGAGTTCACTCTCCGTGGGTCATTTTGTTCACTTCCCTGTAAACACAAGTGACTCCCAAATCTACATCTCCTGGCTATTTCCTCCTTTGAATATCATATCAGCCTTGCAAACTATCTATTGGACATCACTGCCTGAATGTCCCTGAGGGACCTCAAAGTCCATGTACCCAAATTGATTCGACCATCTTCCTTCCAGGCTTTTATGTTGACCTTTCTTCACATTTGAAACTTACCCTCCAACATTCAACCTGCTTCCATAGAGAATGTCAGATAGCTAGTAAAGAAAGCCTTAAGACATTTTAAAATATGGTCCTCAGATGCACTGATATATTATAAACCTTGGTTCACAGCACACATTTATCATTGACCCATACTTGTCTCTCTTCTTTCCCTCCCCCCCCATTTTTTCCTTTCCTTCTTCTTCCTTTCCTTTTTCTTTTTCTTTCACGTTTGCAAAACCACCACCCAAAATAAAAATGATAAAATCACCAATATTGTAGTTTCTACAGTAGTGTCATTCATTCATATATATATAATATATATGCACATATATATTTATACACATATTTACTTATATGTGTTGCCATATATGTGTGTATATACATGTATGTTATATGAATGTGTGTATTCGTGTATAAATCCAAGCAACCACTATTTCTATTTTGATTTGCAAAATATCATCTCTTGATTGTACAATTATGGATTATGTGAGCAACACAACCAATTCTGATATGTCTAGTACATATTTTTCTTCACTGAGTAAAACATTAATCTTTCTACAATATTCTGTTTCACCAAAATGTATATTGGCATTATCACCACATAACAAATAATTTTATCCTCAATGTTGAACTTTTTAACTGAATTGTCAAGACTCAGTGTTTCCTTTTCATTAGTATGAAGTTTCACAAAATTATTATTATATGAATTTGACAAAAAACATAAATCACTGTTGAAAAGAACTGACTTTCTGTTTTTAATATTTCATAATAGTGATTTTAAGCAATCATCAATAATTGTTTGCTAAGTTATTTTGCTAATAGAGCCAACATATTAAAAACTGTCACTCCTATTTTTTAAACATGTACACAAAAAAATGGGGTTAAAATTAGTATAATTAAATTAGAAGAAATGTCATTTTATCTTAATTAGTTCTGTTCACAAAATGAGAAGTCAAAGGAAATTCTATGTTTGCATGCCTTAATCTGGCATTATTCTTCAAGTAATTACTATCTTCTGGAGCAGATATTAATGCTTTTTTAGCAGGTATGTAGATTTTGGGTTTCATGAAGTCAGGGATATTATTACAGTCCACTTGATTCATAGTATGCCTAGTATGTCAATAAACACGTTTCTGCAAGTTAAATGTTTATTAACTTTCTTAGAAAAATAAGTTACTTAATTTGACATACAATATTCACTTTTTTATTGCAAAATTAAAGACTCATTCCCAGCAATAAAACAAATATAGATGTAGATTTACACTATAAAACCATTAAGTGATGAAATAAGATATATGTATTTATTTTTTTTTTGTACCTAGTTCCTTTCACAGAGCTTCTAAAATCCTTGGAATTTCCTGAATGATAATGAGGTGACTCTTAGTGGTCCCCTAGATAGCTTCAGGATGAGAGCTAGTTGTTAGAGGAACCAACCATGTGATTAAAAAAGGTTAGAATTTTCAGTCCCACTGCCCAATATCCTGAAAGAAAAGACAAGACAGAAAATCAATGATTTAGTCAGTTATGCCTACATAATAAAACCTTTACAACCCCCCCCCAAAGCTTCCGAGTTTGTGAACACATCCACTTGTTGGGAGCGTGGTATAAATCTGATGCTAACTCTAGTCAGTTAGTGTCAGAATTGAGTTAAATATTGCACAATCTAATTGGTGTTTAGAGAATTGGTTGTTGATGCTGGGGAAAACACCTCAGACCTTATAGCTCATGTGGACAGCTCAGCATCTATATCCCATATACATTTCACAAATACTTCTGTTGTCTGGCACTTTCAGGTATTTTGGATGATACATGATACATGGCCCAACTAGGTAATCACAGTTGACAGAGGGAGCAGCATCAAATGCTTTTCCCAGCACTGCCCATGACATAAAAGAGCTATTTCTCTAGCTGTTCTTGTATTACCTACTTCATTTTAACAATGACGAGTATGTTGTCTTGAAAGGGATATGTTAATCATGGTGAATTAAGATGGTGTCAGAAAAAAAGACACTGAATAGTATAAGTCATCTTACATAGGTGTAACCAAGTGTTAAAATGAGAATTACCTACTGCAAATGCATGTGACCCACTACTGGACAAAACTGCAAAAATGTAAGTAAAAAGTCAGGGTCTGTGGTGGGCTTAATGATTGTCCTTAAAGATATGCAAATCTTAATCCCTGGCACCTGATAATTTTACCTTGTACACCAAAATTGGACTGCAAATGTCATTAAGTTAAGAATTTTGAGATGGGGAGATTATTTATCATGGATTATCCAAGTAGGGCCTAAATGAAATAATACATGTCCTTATAAAATGGAGGCAAAGTAAGATGCTACTCTGCTTGTTTTTGAAGATGAAGGAAGGTGCCTAGAGTCTAGGAATGCAAGGAATAATGCTCTAAATGCTGGAAAAAGCAAGAAAATGGACTTTCCCCTAGAGCTTTCAGGGAGAGGAAGATCCTGACAACACCTTGATTTTAGCCCAATTTTGGAGGTTTGATTTTCACCACTGTAAGAGAATTAATGTGTATTATGTTATATAAGAACCACACTCTAGTTGATTTTTCCACTGGAGCTCCCCATGTGTATTATTTTAAACCACCAAATTTGTAGTTGTCACAGCAGTACTAGGAATCTAATTCAAAGTCTACTAAACATGTTCTGGCTTATTTTGACAATAAATCTCACAACAACAGTACACTGCTTAAAACTCACAACAAAAGTACAACTGGAAAATGTTAAATTAGATAGGTTCCTAGGCCATAGACAACAATTAGAACTGTTCAGGGAAAATCTGGAGGTATGTTTATCCTAAAGATAAAGTCACTAGCACAGTCACTAGAGCATAACAAGTGTTCAAATTGGTGAGTTTTTCAGTTTCCTGGACAAGAAGACTATGCCTTTAAAAAAAAATCAGAAAATTATAGATTTAAATGTAATTTTAAGAGACAATAGAGAGGTGACCAAGGGAATCCATATAGGGTCAGAAGACATCAAACTTTCACTCTTTGCAGATGATATGATTGTATATCTGGAAAACACCAAGGATTCTACTACAAAACTCTTAGAAGTGATCAAGGAATACAGCAG
>NW_003852750.1:205631-208554 GCF_000181295.1 Otolemur garnettii
CCTTCATGTTTACATGGATGGAGCTCGAACATATTCTTCTTAGTAAAGTATCTCAAGAATGGAAGAAAAAGTATCCAATGTACTCAGCCTTACTATGAAACTAATTAATAGCTTTCATATGAAAACTATAACCCAATTATAGCCCATGAATATAGGGAAAAGGGAAAGGGAGGGTGGGGGGAGGATGGGTGGAGGGAGGGTGATTTCTGGGACCACACCTATGATTTATCTTACAAGGGTACATGTGAACCTTACTAAATGTAGAATGTATATAAAACCAGCACATTGTACTCCATGACTTCATTAATGTACACAGCTATGATTTAATAAAAAAAAATAAGAAATAATAGAGATATCTCTTACTGGTATCTCCTTACCCATTTTCCTCCAGAGTTAACATCTTGTATAACTGCACTACGACATGAAAACAGAAAATGTTCATTGATACAACCAACGAATCTTATTTGGATTTCACCATTTTGCCTGTACTCATATGTGTGTGTGTATTATTTACATGCAATTTTATCACATGTACTTTCCTAGATGGGGATATTATTAAGCCCTACTTAGATCTGAGAGGTGTCATCCAAAACTTGGCCAGCATAGGAGAAATACTCCAGACCTATAGTGTGTGCTTGGCTCTCCATGTTCTATTGCAAGTCTTTCTGCACAGCCTCTTCTTTCTGGGTCAATTTTACATATTATCCATAAAGTATCATCACATATGCAAAGCAGGATGAAAACATATATAAAATAAAATGAAATGAGGTGATGGTTTTCTTTCTGGAATTCTGTGGAACTGATTGAGTAATTGTTTTATTTTTCTTAAATTATGTAAGAAATTACATCAGCATATAAAAATGATACAGCTAATACATAATGGGAACATATACATTTTCATTTAACAAATGTTTTTGACCTATATATGATGTTCTCCTTGACAATTCATGCATGTGTGGGTAACTAGTAGTACTTTTCTTTCTCAAAGTGGACATTTCCAGTAAATATGAGCATTTCAGAAGAAAGATCTAGGGTGTAGAATTTGGCAGAAATGTCTGGCAAATGATGTACATATAATAAATATCTATTAAATAATTGATTTATGGATCAGAGAAAGTCATTAGCTTTAATGCATTAAGAGCCCCACAAAAGAGCATAAAAAGCCCAAATTTGTAAAGAATGCATAGAGAAGTAGTGTAAATGGACAATAATCACAAAAATAAGATCTAACTCATTAATAATTTAATGACTGTAAATAAAAGCATCTAAATAGCCTTTTTTGACAATTGCAAACATTACCTTTACTAATATTTACATTTGGTTCTGTAAACAAAGTTGGAAAAAAAACCCTAAGAATTTTTTATACATATTTATAAAAATTTCAAGAATATCATCCTTATCACTTCTAAAACATTGCAAATACCACTGTTTTCAGTGTAGCTTGTAAAACCCAAAAATTCTGATTTCTCTTCACTAGTCTGAAATAACTCCAGTAAAGATTGTTCCGGTGAACTTCAAATTCCGTTCTCTTCTTGTGTAGTGAGAAATTCCGTCTTTTTCTTATCTAATTCAGTATTTGGTTCCAGATTTTCTTTTTTATTTCGTCCTAATGATATTTTCACTTTTTGATGGATTTTACCAGAAGGTAAATTATCCCTATTCTTGATGTCACATTCATTGGGTTCCATAGGAGGAATATGGGATGGAGTCTTTGCCTGAATTATTAGGTGTTCTTGTGAACTGTTTATTGTTACCAGACAAAAATCATGACCATGTATTGAATGAAGGTCTTTTCCATTCACATCCTTTGCTTGAAAAAGCATAGTATTTGACTTTTGTTTTGGTTGTGATGCACTATTATCCATATTGAAATCAGAAACACAAATAGATGTCTGTAGCTTACATGAACGGCAATCTAAGTTCTTCTAAGTCATATTCACTTACAGTTATTTTATGTTCACAAATGTCAAGATTGTATTCCTGTTTGTTTTCATGTGGAGGTAGCTGTGGAAAATTCTATTTTAGGTCATTTTCAACTGGATTTAACATAGGACATTTATTAGTCATTTTCTCATTTGGTCCTCTGAATTCATTCAAAGGGGAAAAGATGGACTTTGAAATAAACACAAATTTTTGTTCAGGTTCCTGGGTCTTTTTATACAAGAAATTCTGCTCCATCATCTGTATGTTATTTTCCCTGAAGTCTTTTTGAGAAATACGTTGCAATTCTAGTTTTTCTTTTGGTTCAGTCTTTTTCAGGACACTTGCAGAAATGGGAGAATGTGATCCAACACTGTATTTTATTCTTTTTCTTTTTTTTCAGGTATGTCTCTTTCATATTCCACAAAGTCAAAAACTAACTTAGATACAATATCATCAACCACTTGATATTGGTTACTCCGGGCAACGTTTCTGTGTTGCTTACTTAGAAGGTGAGTTTCAAGATCTTCATATTTCAGCAAGCAACATTCACAATATTCTTTTTATTTCCCTTCTCTTTCAACTGGAGTTGAATTGGGGTTCCAGAACATTTATCACCATCTGTTTGGATTCTTAGTTTAACCTGAGTTTGCTTCTGGATGCTAGATAGCTTATGTACATCAAATGGACTGCAAGACTTCTGAATAGAATAATTTATAAAAGGTATATTGGTCAGTTGAAGATAAAATGGCCTATAAAATTGGGACATATCTTCCATCTTTACAAAAGGTTTTTGAGTCTTCCTGTTCTTGTTTTTTGTGCACCAATACCAACTCTTTTTTTTTAATTGAATGGTAACTATGTACATTAATGCACTTCTGGAGTACAGTGTGGGATCTTCACATACAATCCGAAACACTTCCATCAAACTGGTTAACATAGCCTTTGTGTCATTTTCTTAGTTATTATTTTAAAACGTTCACATTCTGCTCTTAGAAAGATT
>NW_003852750.1:213562-239422 GCF_000181295.1 Otolemur garnettii
TCTGCCCCATTTTCCCTTGGAGGAGTTGATCTACTCTGGTTATTCGAGTTGCCAGAGTTTTTCTGCTGAATCTGCCCCATGCTGAGTTTACCTTGTTTGGAGGCCTTATCAGAACCGTTCAGTTGGTGGCCTCTTTTGGTTGCCCAGGGAGACAGGCCGAGTGTGTCTTTTGTCTTCTCCCAGTTCTCGGGTGCTGGGGCAACTGGGGTGCAGTGGAATGGTAGCTGCTGCACGGGAGTGTGCGTGGCTAGATTAGACCTCGTTCAGCCTGCCAGGGTGCGGGGGGGGGCGGTGGGGTGGGGGCAGGAGACCGGCAGCAGCCGGATGAGTCCTAGTTTGGCTCCTCCAGGGCAACTGGTGGAACAGGGGCACTGTAGTAGCTAGATCAGTCCTAGTTCAGCACCCTGAAGCAGCCAGGGGGTGGGGGAATGGCAGTGGTAGCACAGGGTACACAAGCAACCAGATCATTCCTAATTCAGCCCCGCCAGAGTAGCTGGGGGGGAGCAGAGGACTCCTTGATTGTCACCCGTTGGATGCATAAGGCACTAGGAAGTCGATCTGTGCCCTCCCATCGTGGGAGCCTGGAGCGGGGAACTCCCCCACTTCCGTCTGTGGGACATACGTGGATCTAGCAAACAGTTCTGGGCCCGCCCAGCATGGTAGACCCCTCAACCACCACCTGCAGGGCGCACATGGCTTTAGCAAGCAGTTCTAGGCCCACCCTGCTTGGGCGGCTGGCGCGGGGAACTCCTCCCCTTGCCCCCGTGGGGTATGCTGTCTTTAGCAAGCTGTTTTGGGTCTACCTGGAATGGAGGACTCCTCCGCCACTGCCAACGGGATGCTGAGGCACTAGTAAGCAATTCTGGGTCTGCCCAGAGCTGGAGCCTGGGGCAGGGATCACCTCTGCCGCCTGTTAGGCGTGTGACTCTAGCAAGCAGTTTTGGGCCCACCCATTCAGTGAGGGCAAAGGGACCCACCCAGCAAATGGGTTAGTCTGGGAAGGTTAATACCTCCTTCCCCACCTTGCACCCAGTCACTCGTAATCCGCCTGGTCTGTGGCCCTATTCACTCCAGTAGGCCACTGCTCCCGGGTTTTACGACTGGCAAAATCAGCCAGGAATCTGAGTTCGGTAGGGGGACCTTGCGTTTTTAAATTAGGCTTCTGTCCATCTAGGTTTCTCTGCAAGTCCTTGCTTTCAGCTCTGGGCAACAGATAAATAGCAATTTACACGAGCCTTGTCAATTCTAGCCTCTGCCCGCCCAATGCCTTTGTCTGAGGGGGATTACACCTTGAGGGTTGGTGCTTTACTTAAGAACATTCTCTGCGTTTTACCTGTGGCTGCTGTCCCAAACTTCTGTTTGTTCTCCTCACGTCTGCCACAGTCAGCACAGAACAGCACCAGCCCTTTCCCCCTCCACTTCTTTCAAGCAGATGCCCAGGAATCTGGACTCCAAACCTCCAAACCTCAGATTAAGTGGGTGGAGACTCCTCAGAGTTCAATGTTGCAGGTGGGGAATATATACAGTTTTATATAGTTCAAACCTTCCCTCAACCATACACCTGGGGTGCCCCTTTGAATAGTCCTTGGGTGGTCTGCCAGGTTTAAGGGGTCCAAATCAGTTGTCCCAGTCAGCACCCATTTCAGGTGGAAGAGTTCAAATGTCTCTGGGAGCTAGATAAGAGGGGTCTGCTTGCAGTTCAGATATAACTTTCTCCAGTGCTCCGTGAGGGCGAAGGGACCCACCCGGAAAATGGGTTAGTCTGGGAAGGTTAATACCTCCTTCCCCACCTTGCACCCAGTCACTCATAATCCCCCAGGTTTGTGGCCCTATTTACTCCAGTAGGCCACTGCTCCTGTGGTTTACCTGGCAAAATCAGCCAGAAATCTGAGTTGGTACGGGGTCTTTGTGTTTTTTAAATTAGGCTTCTGTCCAGCTAGATTTCTCTGCAAGTCCTTGCATTCAGCTCTGGGCAGCAGACAAATAGCAATTTACACACAGGTGTCAATTCTAGCCTCTGCCCACCCACTGCCTTTGTCTGAGGGGGATTACACCCTGAGGGTTGGTGTTCCACTTATGAAAGTTCTCTGTGTTTTACCTGCAGCTGCTGTCCCGAACCTCTGTTTGCCCAGAGACGGGGCTGGAATGATGTCAGTTTGCAGCTCAGGATGCCACTGTTGCTGTATTGGCGTTCCCTGAGCCGACCTTCCTCTCCTCACGCCTGTACCACAGTCAGCACAGAACAGCACCAGCCCTTTCCCTCTCCAACTCTCCCAAGAAGATGCCCAAGAATCTGGATTCCATAGGTAACAAAACTCCAGACCTCGGAGTGAGTGGGTGGGGACTCCTCGGAATTCAATGTTGTAGGTGGGGAATATCTACAGTTTTATACAGTTTTACAGTTTTATGCCTGGCCAGAGGGTGCCATGGTACCCCAGTGGGGGTAGGAGGTCCAGTTTTTAGGGGGTCTCTCCGGTGGGATAGAGTGGGAGGAACTTTGAACTCTGCTCGCTTGTTTGCATGGAGTAAACTGCGAGCCCTTGTTGTGGGGGAGGGGACTCCCGTTTGCTTGGTGGTGGATTTTGTGCCTTTTGGTTGTATTTTTGAGATCGCAGCTCGCCTCAGGAAGGTTGAAGTGCACTCTTCAATCTTCTCCCTTGGCTCTGCTCCAAGCCATCAGCTAACTTGCTAAACTTCTGTCATTTAAGCCTCCTTCTGGACAAGAGCTTCTGTAAGAAGCTGGCTGCAGTCCACCAATACCAACTCTTTTCCCCACATCTTTTTCAAAAGTACTTGATTTCTTCAAGAAATACAACTCTTTTTTCTTTTGTTCTATGTAGTATCTAATGCCATCAATATGAAGAATTTTTACTACTCATGATAAGGCATTGGATAATATACTGTTTGAAGGAATAAAATCATAGTTCTTGATAGCTTTTTCAACTAATAATTTTCCTCTGCTTAAACACACCTGTAATTATAATACTTTGGGAGACTAAGATGGCAGGAATGCTTGGGGTCAAGAATTTGAGGTTGCAGTGAAATGTAATATAGTCACCATACTCTATCTGTATCTGATGACTTAAACCCGAACTTCTGTCATGGTGGGGATGAGGTGAAGTGGTTTCTGCAGTATATGCAGATTCTGCACTTTGGACAGGAGAAATTCAACCCAAGGTTTGTGCAAATTTAGCCTCTTTTTTATTTGAAATAAGATAACTGATATCTTTGCTGAGAAATTCTTCAACTCGCCCTCCCAGATCCTTAATGTCCTTTTGCAGTTTTTCAGATATGGTGACAGAAGGTAAGTCCAGGTAAAATACTTGTCCCCAAAGTGGCTTATATTTGGATTTTTCTGGTTTGTTATCAGTTCTCAGAGTTTTCAAAAATGGTCTGTTTTTTTCATGTTTGACTTGGATTCCACCTTGGAAATGTCCTTTGCTGTGGATCCTCATGGCTCCGGAGTTCATGGCAGCCGCCCAGCACCTACATGCTGGGTCGGGAGAGGGTGTTGAGCCTGGTGGCCGTGAAAACACAATTTCTCCCGGCCTTTTGACAGTACAGTCGCCTCTCCTCTTCTGCTGGCCACCGTCTCCACACAGCAGAGGTGCCGCTTCTACAGGCAGGGTTTCTGGGGCTGGATCTGGCTCCAAGGCCCGGAGAGGAAGGTGCAAGGCACTAATGAGTAGGCTGCAGCGGTTGAAGATCCTAAATAGCCTTTATCACTAATCACTTATGACAAAAATTAAGTATAGAAATAACCCAATAGGGCGGCACCTGTGGCTCAAAGGAGTAGGGCACCGGCCCCATATACTGGAGGTGGAGGGTTCAAACCCAGCCCCAGCCAAACCGAAAAAGAAAGAAAGAAAGAAAGAAATAATCCAATAACATGGCCAGAAAATTCACAGAAGAAAATTTTTTAAATTTTCTCTGTGTGGTGAGAGAGATGAGAGAGAAAGTGAGAGATGGAGAGCTGTAGGGAGGAATGGAGGAGGGAAGGAAGGAGAGGGAGAGAATCAACTTAAATATGAATCAAGGATGTGGAAACAGGCTTATAAGAAATAAATTTAAATTTTATGATGATTCTAAGTGTGGCAAAGAAATGAGAATTCTCAAATACTTCTGAAGACGTTTAAATTATTGAGATCAAGTCTTAGGGGATACATATTTAAGCATGCCAATGTAGGGAAATTTTCCCAAATGTGCAAAATTAAGATGGTAAGAGCATATTCACTACAATATTGACTGAAATCGATAACAAAAACAAGGAATAAAATGGAAGCTACCTCAAGGTTCAGTAATACATAAAAACAAATATGTAATAAAGATTAATAAAACCATTTAAGCATCTCTAGAAAAAATGATATCTGGTTTACCTTTTATCTAGCACTTTTTTCTTGGAAACATAAAAAAAATAAATTTACTATTTTACTTTAATAGATTTAGGGAATGCAAATGGTTTCTTTGTTATATGAATGAATTGCACAGTGGAGAAGTCTATGTTTTTAATATATTTATCACTGGAAAACTAGATAAAGGTAAAATGTCAGCTGTGCAACTGGACAAGATTTCTTTTTTAATGTTCATTTATTTATTTATTTGTTTTTGAGACAAAGTTTCACTTTGTCACCCTCAGTAGAGTGCCGTGGCAACACAGCTCACAGCAACCTCAAACTGTTGGGCTCAAGTGATCCTCTTGCCTCAGCCTCCCAAGTAGCTGGGACTGTAGGCACTCACCACAGTGCCAGGCTACTTTTTAGAGACAGGGCCTCACTCTTGCACAGGCTGTTCTCAAACTTGTGAGCTTAAGCAATCCACTTGCTTCATCGTCCCGGCGTGCTATGATTACAGGAGTCAGCCACCACGCCCCGCCTAGGACAAGACTTTTTACAGCAAAAATGACCATTGATAATTGAAGACTCTGTCCTTGAGCATGCCTTTTATTGCTACGACTTACTGTAGGTAACAATTGTGGATTTATAAAATACATCAACCCTTTTCAATCATAGAGCGTGTAACCTAGGGGCTGGTATACTCTATATGGTCTCTGCTTATACTTGAGCACTCACTCGAGGGAACAGAGGATACAAAGAATAAAATTTGGACAGGTCTAAGGACTCCCACTGGTGAAAAAGCATGCATATAAGACAGTGAATTCTACTGTATCCTATTACAAAGCCAAGTGAATCTAGTACCAGTTGTATCCTGTTACAAAGCCAAGCAAACCTAGTTCCATTTGAGTCCTGTATTTGATTGTCAATCTGAACCCAAGTTCATTGATGTGGGAGCTACAAACTAGAATGGAATGTTCATTCAATGGAATATGATGCTACACTTTAAATGAATAAATTATATTTACTTTTGTTAAAATGGGTTAATCTCTAAAGTGACATTAAGTGAAAACAATTCAAATCAGCACAAAACTACTTACAAAATTGAATCTTATATATATATATAAAATAATACCTTACAATCTTTATGATACACAAATATAAGATAAAAGTAGAAATAACTAATTGGAAAGTATGCATATAGTTGTTATCTCTAGGGAACTAAGGAAAAGAATGGGATGATGAGTTGTCTTTCGTATTTGTAATATTATAATTTTTCTTACATAGATCTAAATCAAACATGACAAAATGTTAGCTATATATGGTGAAAATACAGATGTCAGTTAGAATGTGTTTTTTACTTGTCATTGTTTGAAACGTTTTTGGTAAAACAAGATAGATAATATTCCATGTTGGAGACTGTTTTAGTAAATGTCATTGTACAAATTGGTAAAACATTTTATACAACATTGTTTAGCTGCCCTTGCAATTAAGTGAATGCCATCTGTAGTAAGAAACTTTGATACTTCTTGTCTCATCTCTTTGGAACACATCCACGTCTGTCATGGACAGTTCCTTGTCAACTCACACCAATGGCAGCAGTGTCTTACCTCAGGCAGGTCACCCTTATTTACTTCCTTGCTTCAGAGTCTTCTAATTAGCCTCAGCAACGCTCTTAACCCTCACACCAATCTCATCTTTAAATTGTAAGGGGATTAATTCTGCCAGAAGCAACATCCAATGAACATGACACCAAATGATGGAGAAACCTTCCAGCCTCCCCATCTATGGGTAGACAATTCCAAGAGGCATTCTGTATGATTCTCTGAGGTCCTAGCTAAGTCCAGTCCCCGTTACATATATAGTAATCTCAGTAATGCACTATTATATTGATTTCAACTCTTTTTTGGCTTGATTCTGGCTCCTACCTCACTGCTGCTTCCTGGGATCACCTCCTCAATAAATTACCAGCACCTACATCTTTGGCTTAGTTCTCCTTGAGAGTGAATCCAAACTAAGATACTGAGTTCTCTAAGATACTGAATTCTTTCTGATG
This sequence comes from Otolemur garnettii, assembly GCF_000181295.1. Lineage (NCBI taxonomy): Eukaryota > Metazoa > Chordata > Mammalia > Primates > Galagidae > Otolemur > Otolemur garnettii. The sequence continues at coordinate 219,950 of NW_003852750.1, forward strand.
GAATGTAGGCAGAAATTATGATTGTCACTTCTGCACTTGACTTCTAAAAGCCTCCCAAACAATAGTACATGTTCTCTCACTCTGCCATCCAATAATAGATTATAGGACTCAGACTTCAGGGAATGGCAAGACGAGAAAATAGAATGCCTTTGGCCCCATATTCTCACTTTAGGAAAATGCAAACATAAGAAACACTCCATCAGTAACACTACTGTTGCACTATTTTATGAGAGAAAATTAAAACTTTATTACATTAAGTCAATGAAAAATTAGTTTATATGCCATTAGGCTACCGTAAAAAATACAATTGGGCACCATCTTTTTTTCTCATTGGTGGAAATTTCAGGAGTGCAAAATTATTTTATCATTTTATTATTGTTTTCTCATAATGAGAATACAGGCACCCAGATGAATGGAGCAAACATCTCTCTGATAAATCTTCAGTTCAAAGTTCTGGGGATAGAAGTTCTCTACTCTCTTAGGTGTTTCAGAAAAACCTAAGAGCTATTCCACATCATTCCTCTGAATAGACTCAAATTCATTTCCCGATGATGAGAAGAAAAGCTTGTGTTTAAACTCATCTGATGAATGTAGTGATAGATCATACTGGACAAGTAAGTTGTGGTGTTTGCCTAATGGCAGCTTGATACATTAATAAATTTATAGGAAAATTCTGGACCCTTCCTTACCAGAGCAGGCGCCTTCACATTAACACTATCTAGCCCCATAGGTGAGGATTTCAGCCATCTGCTACCTCCCAGATATAGAAAAATCCAACAGTGGCATTTCTTTGACACACAATTTTCTACTCTTTCATTCACTAATAACTAAATATATAATGGATTGAGCTTAAAACCTTCACTATTCCACTGGAGGTGTCTCATTAACTACAAAGTAGACTTCAATGAGGAAGAAATAAAAATGAATGGTACATGAGAAAACCGGAGGGATAAATTTGAGATAAGATAGCTTTTTCACATTAACTTTTAAACTTGCTCAAATTTCAAAGAATTGAAGATTTTAAGGCCAGATTCAGTAGCTCATGCCTGTAATACTAGCACTTTGGGAGGCCAAGGCAGGTGGATCTCCTGAACTCAGGAGTTTGAGACCAGCCTGAGCCAAGTGAGACCCTGTCTTACTAAAAATAGAAAACTATCTGAGTGTTGTGGTAGGTGCATGTAGTTCCAGTTATTCAGGAGGCTGAAACAAAAGGATCACTTGAGCCCAACAGTTTTAGGTTGCTGTGAGCTATGATGTCACAGCACTCTACCTGGGGTAACTGAGTTTCTGTCAAAAAAAAAAAAAAGAGAAAGAAAGAAAGACAGACAGAGAGACAGAAAGAAAGAAAGAATTAAATTTTTTTCCTTGAGACCTTTATCCTCAATCAGTCATAGTCATTTCTCTCTCATCCTTCAAAGTCATATTTCTAATGTTTATTTACATTCCCTGTTAATATTCCTCACTTCCCACTTCTTTTTATTTATTTATTTATTTATTTATTATTGAATGGTAACTATGTACATTAATGCACTTCTGGGATACAGTGTGGTGTTTTCACACACAATCTGAAATATTTCCATCAAACTGGTTTACATAGCCTTCATGTCATTTTCTTAGTTATTGTGTTAAAACGTTCATATTCTACTCTTAGAAAGATTCACTTGTACCCTTGTAAGATAAACGACAGAAGTGATCTTTCCAATTCTCCTCCTTCCACCTATTCCCCTCTCCCCTCTCCCTCCTCCTCTCCATATTCTTAGGCTGTTATTAGGTTACAGTTTTCATATAAAAGGTATAAATTAATTTCATAATAGGGGTGTGTACATTGGATACTTTTTCTTCCATTCTTGTGATACTTTGCTCAGAAGAACATTTTCCAACTCCATCCATGTGAACATGAAGGACATAAAGTCTCCATCTTTCTTTATGGCTGCATAGTATTCCATGGTCCCACTTCCCACTTCTTATCCTACTGCACTATGGCTTCTGTTCCCAGTGAATGTGCTTTCACCAAGGCCATAATCTGTCTTTTTGTAACTAGGTCTAGCTATTTTGTATAAATATGTCAATACATACGTAGTGTCACTTTTAATGACCTAAAATATGCACATTTGTGCAGACTGTTTCTTCACTTACCAACAAATCTTTGTTAGTTTTCCAGCCTTTGGAGCATGATGCACTGGAAATAAATCAAAGCTGTTCTACTCCCTAACTGTGCAGCCTCAGGCCAAGTTCTTATTCTCTCTATCCCTCCATTTTTCACCTATAAAATGGGAATTAGCCACATAGCATGTATCTTGTAAGGGTGCTGTGAGCATTGAAGGACTCAATAAGTATTATATTTGGCATATAATACATTCCAGTTATTTTTATCTGATTTTATTACCTTTATTAAGCATCACTATACATACTATTCTTATGGGATAGGCTAATGTTTACTCACAACCAATGTCTTTTTTTTCTTTTTTATCAGCTTAACTAAAAGTATAATTAACAAATAATGTTGCATATAATTAAAAGCACGGTATGTTGACTTGATATGTGTACATCATGAAATAATTACCATAATCAAGTTAATTAATATATCCATCACTTTACAGTCACTTTCTTTGTAATAAAAATGTTTAAAATTGGCTCAGTGCCTGCGGCTCAAGTGGCTAAGGCGCCAGCCACATACACCTGATCTGGTGGGTTTGAATCCAGCCTGGGGCCACCAAACAATAATGAGGGCTGCAACCAAAAAATAGCCAGGCAATGTGGTGAGTGGCTGTAGTCCCAGCTATGTGGGAGGCAGAGGCAGGAGAATCACTTGAGCCCAGGAGTTGGAGGTTACTATGAGCTGTGATGTCACAGCACTTTACCCAGAGTGACAGCTTGAGGCTCTATCTCAAAAATATATATATATTTAAAATCTTCTCTTATTAAATTTCAAGCATATAATACACTATTATTAACTTCAGTCATTATGTTGTAAATTAGGTATCCAGAATTTACTCATCTTATACCTGCACATTTGTACATTGTGACTAACAATTCCCCATTTCTATCCCTGGTACCCACTTACTGGTTCTCTGTTTCATATGTGACTTTTTAGATGACACATATAAGTGAGATCATGTAGTATTTGTCATTTTATGATAGCTTACGTCACTTAGCATAATGTTTTCTAGGTTAATCCATGTTGTTGCAATGGCAAAAGTTCTTCTTTTAAAGACTAAATAGTATTGCATCATGTATATGTACCACACTTTCTTTATACATTTATCTACCAATAGACACATAAATTGTTTCCATGTCTTGGCTGTTGTGAATAATATTGTAATGTACATGGAGTATAGATAACTCTTTACTCATCCTAATAGGTGTGAGATGATGTCTCATTGTAATTGAGATTTGCATTTCCCTGGTGGTTAGTCATATTGAGCACATTCTCACAAACTTGTTGGCCACTTGAATATCATCTTTGGAAAAAGATGTCCTTTTGTCCATTTTTTAATCAAAAATTTTTTTTGGCTTTGAATTGTATAGCTTCCTCATATGTTTTAAATATTAACCCTGTATTAGATGTGTGGTTTGCAAACATTTTCCCTCATTCTGTAGGTGGGTTTTCATTTTGTGGATTCTCTTCTTTTTTCTTCAGATTGATATAAGGATACAGACAATTGGGTTACATTGTTTGCATGTGTTAGGTAAAGTCCAAAATGTAGTTGCGTCCCCTCATCCAGGAGGTGTGCCATATACACTTACATTGTGCCTGTTAGATGAGAACACACCAATCCCCCTGCCTCCTACCCTCTTCCCATTGCCCTCTCCCCAATTTGAGTGTAATTGTGTTTTTCTCTTGTGTAGGGGTGTATTTGTTCCTCTCCTGATTTCATATTAGTGTTGGGTACTTTAGATACCTGTTTTTCCATTCTTGTGACACTTAACTAAGAAGAATGTTCATCAACCCCATCCAGGTTAATACAAAAGATGTAAAATCTTCATCTTTTCTTATGATTGAATAAAATTCCATCGTATATGTATACCACAGTTTATTAACCGGTTCATGTGTTGATAGGCACTTGGGTTGATTCCACATCATGGTGATTGGGAATTGAGCTGTGATAAACATTCTAGTGTAAATGACATTATGGTAAAATTATTATTTTCTTCTGGGTAAATATCTAGTAATAGGATTACAGGATCAAATGGGAAGTCTACTTTTAGTTTTTTGAGGATTCTCCATAGTTCTTTCCAAAGAGGATGTATTAGTTTTCTGTACCACCAAATATAGAGAATATCATAAAGATAGTCACAAAAAGGAAGAAGGGAGGATAGAAAAGAGAAAAGAAGGAAAAAGAAGAAAAAGGCTGGAAAACCCTTAACAAAGATAGAAACCTTGATATTAACAAAAAGAAAAATACTTAAAAATGAAAAAAAAATGCAATGCAATATATTGCTTGAATACCAGGTGTTGCACCAAAAAGAAAAATATATATAATGCATTATATTGCTGGGACACCAGGTGGCCCTCTGTAGTTAGGAAATAAAAAAAAATAAAATAAAATAAAATAAAAAGCACTCTTCTGGGGCTGTGTGGTGGGGGTAGGAAGTTACTAGCTAGTTGCTGTGGAGACTTGGTCTTGTTTTCCTGGTTTATTTGATTGTAATCTGGGTGGGGTTGCTGAGTTGAGTATTCAGTCCCTGTAGGGTTGGGGGCCTGAAGCTTATGCCAGACTGTACGTGAGATGTGCCTTGACCCTGCAAATAGTTTGCTGAGATTATAAAGGAGTCTGTGTGTTTGATGGGATCTGGCCAATTTACCCATGTCTTTGTCAGAGTCAACCCAAGGGTGTCTGCCCACACCCAGCAAGCATTCAAAGCAGTCATATGCTGAGTCTCTAGAGGCTGTTCCTCCCCTGTAGCTCTCCCACAGTGTATTTTACACTGCTTACAAAGATTAACTGAAATTAAATTTAAGACTCAATGTAGGCCTGAAATCATGAAACTCCTGGAAGAAAATAGGGAGAAAACTTTAGTTAGTTGGCTCAGCGCCCATAGCACAGTGGTTGCGGCACCAGCCACATACACCAAAGTTAGTGGTTCGAACCAAACCCAGGCCAGCTAAAACAACAATGACAACTGCAACAAAAAATAGCCTGGCATGGCAGGTGCCTGTAGTCCCAGCTACTTGGGAGGCTGAAGCAAAAGAATCGCTTCAGCCCAGGAGTTTGAGGTTGCTGTGAGCTGAGACTCCATGGCACTCTACCAAGGGCGACATAGTGGGACTCTGCCTCAAAAGAAAAAAAAAGTGGCAAATTCTCAGCAGTGATTTTCTGGATATCACACTAAAAGCACAAACAACAAACCCTCAAACAAGCAAATGCTTGTGGATATCTAATTTCTCCAATACCAGTTATTGAAGACACTGTTCTTTCCACGTTGAGAGTTCTTAGTGTCCTTGTCAAAAATTAGTTGGCCATGCAGATGTGAGCTTATTTGAGAGCTGTTTTATATCAAAGATATGTGTACCTGTTTTTTTTTTGGCCAGGGTTGGGTTTGAACCTGCCACCCTCAGTATATGAGGCCGGCGCCCTACTCCTTGAGCCACAGGCGCCACCCTTTGTACCTGTTTCTTATGTGATAACCATACTATTTAATTACTTTAACTTCATATAGTTTGAAATCAGGAAGTATGATGCCTCCAGCTTTGTTCTTCTTGCTAAGGATCACTTTAGTTATTTGAGGTCTTTTGTAGTTCCATATAAATTCTTGGATTTTTTAAATATTTCTGTGAAGAATTCCAGTGGAATTTTGATAGGAATTTCATTGAATCTATAGATATAGACGTATTTTCTGTAAGTATTCTTCCGAGCCAAGAAATAGAATATCTTTCCTTTTATTTCTATCTTCTTCAATCAGTGGATGGTAGTTATCAATGTACAGATCCTTCCACTCCTCAGCTGATATTTTTATAAGTACTTTATTCTTTTTGATGCTACTGTAAATGATATTATTTTCTTAGTTTTTCTTCCAGGTAGATTGTGATTATGTATGGAAACATAACTGACTTTTACATACTTATTTGATATCCTATAAGTTTACTGAATTTTCTTATTAATTATAACATTTTTTTGTGGTACCTGTAGGGCTTTCTATATGTGAGATCACATCACCTGCAAACAAAAGCTATCTGAGTTCTTCCTTTTTTCTTTTTCCTGTGTCTCCCTTCCTTTCTGATGGATGTCTTTTATATCTTTTTTTCTCTTAATTGCTCTGGCTAGGACTACCAGTACTATTATGAATACAAGTGGTAAGAGCAGATATCCTTATATTGTTTCTGACCTCAGAGAAAAATCTTTCAGCTTTCCCATTGAGGATAATGTTATCTGTGGGCTTGCCATACAAAGTCTTTACTATGTCAAGGTACATTCCTTCTGTAGCTAATTTGTTGAAAGCTTTTTTTTTGCAATTTTTGGCTGGGACTGGGTTTGAACCTGCCATCTCTGGCATATGGGACCGGCGCCCTACTCTTTTGAGCCACAGGCACTGCCCTGTTGAAAGTTTTTTTTTATCATGAAAGTATGTTAAATTTTGTCAAATGATTTTTCTGCATCTACTGAAATTATATGGTTTTGCCCTTCATTCTGTTAACTTCTTGATTTACATATGTTAAACCATCTGTGCATCCCAAAGCTGAATCCCACCTGATCATAGTATATTGTCCTTTTAATATGCTGTTGAATATGATTTGTTAGTATTTTGCATAGAATTTTTGCATTTATATTCATCAGGGATATTGCATAGGCAATAATTTTGAGAGATGTTATTAGTGAACAAGTAGGAGACAAAAATTAAATGTAATATTTGATTTTATGTACACGAATACATAAATGTGTGCATACATGTATAATATACAAGTGCCTTTAAGAAAACCATTGGAATAAAATACTGCAGATTTAAAAAATAGCAGATATTATAGGTTGAATTATAGATGTTCTCAAAAAATATATGTGTTTAAGTCTTAGCCACAACTATCTCAGAACATGACCTTATTTAGAAATAAGGTATTTATAGAGGTAATCAAGTTTAAATGGGGTCCAAGATAAGTGGTGGTCTTATAGAAAGAGATTTAAACAATGATACACACACATACACACACACAGAGAGAAGAAAGGTAATATGAAGAGACTCAGAGATAATTCCATATGAAGTTGGAAGAATGGAGTGATGTATTTATAATCCAATGGCTCCAAAAGATTGCTTTCAGATTACAAAACTAGGAAGAAGCTAGAAAGGAGTCCCTACAGGTTTGAGAGGAAACATGGCCCTATCTATTTCTTGCCTTCAGACTTCTAGCCTCTACAACTACAAGATAATAAATTTCTGTTTTTTAAGCCATCCAGTTTGTGGTACCATAGTATGGCAGGCTTAGTAAAGTAATTCACTAGGCCTTATATTTATGTGAAATGTTTTAGGGTAATAATATTTTATTTTATTTCTGTGTTATACATATGTATGTTTGTACCTATAATAAAGATTGATGGTCTTATAATAATATAAAATAATAAATGGCAGAGAGTTATAATTTTTCTCAGTCCTACCAATAGGAAAACAACTCAGCTTAAAAATGGGGAAGAATCCTATAGCACAGGAAGGGAGAGAAGAGGGGGGAAACTTTCATAGTACAACAGGACACATTTCTTCAAAATTCTGAAGCACAAATCATCATCAATATTTTATATTTATGCTTACTTAGCTTGGAAAAACCATGATACAGCAGTTTGATTTATTTTTATTTGCCTTTAATAACATTAAGATTGACGCTGTTATCATATGAGAGACAATGGCATATCCTAGATGTAGGGGCTCCAGGGCTACACAGTGTGTCTTACTCTCACTGCTTACTAACCATGTCCTCACTGTAGCTCAGTTCTTTTATTTTTAAAGTCAAAAAACCGTGGAACTGCCACCATGTTGTGATGAAGATTAAATAAGTACAGAATGGACACTTACAACACTTAGGGAACAGTGGAAGTCAGAAATAAATATTAGCCTCTTATTAATATTTTATTTTTTTTATTATTGTGGATTCATTGAGGATACACAGAACCAGGTTACATTGATTGCTTTTGTTAGATAAGGACCCTTTTATAATTTTGTCCCGCCCCCCAAAAGATGGACCCCCACCCCTTCCCTCTTGTTCCCCCACCCCTTCCCTCTTTCCCTTTCTCAGCTCTCCCCATCCCCCACTCCCCCACCATGTACTAAGACCTTAGTTGTCCTCATATCAGAATTGAGTACATAGGATTCTTCATTCTCCATTCTTGTGATGCTTTACTAAGAATAATGTGTTCCATTTCCATCCAGGTTAATATAAAAGATGTAAAGTCTCCATCATTTTTAGTGGCTGAATAATATTCCATGGTGTACATATATGACAGTTTGTTAATCCATTCTTGGGTTGGATTCCAGCATTTAGGCTGTTTCCACATTTTGGCTATTGTAAACTGAACTGCAATAAATAGTCTAGAGGAAGTGTCCCTGTGGTAAAAGGATATTTTTTCTTCTGAGTAGATGCCCAGTAATGTGACTGGAGGATCAAATAGGAGGTCTAGTTTGAGTTCTTTGAGGGTTCTCTATACTGCCTTCCAAAAAGGTTGTATTAATTTGCATTCCCACCAGCAGTGTAAAAGTGTTCCCTTCTCTCCACATTCATGTCAGCATCTGCAGCTTTGAGACTTTATGGTGTGGGCCATTCTCACTGGGGTTAGATGATATCTCAGGGTGGTTTTATTTGCATTTATCTAATAATCAGGGATGATGAGCATTTTTTCATATGTTTGTTAGCCATTCATCTGTCTTCTTTAGAGAAGGTTCTATTCATCTCTCTTGCCCTGTGATCTATATCCACAAGCAAAAGACTGAAACTGGACCCACACCTTTCTCCACTCATGAAAATTGATTCAAGATGGATACAATTAAGATCCTCATAGAAATTGTGGGTAAAACACTGGAAGCTATCAGCCTGGGAAAGAACTTTATGAGGAACACTTCCATGGCAATCACAACAACAGCGAAGATAAACAAATGGGACTTACTATTTTCATATCTGAATAGAGCATTAGTAATTCAATTGCAATTTTAATTATGTGGATTTGTATTTATTGGCATAGGTTGGCTTTTAGAATGTGATGTTTGCCTAAATAAGTGAATTCACAAAACTATAAGTAGGATATCATCTCATTGCTACTTTTAAATACAGATATATTTGCATAGTGGAATTTCTAAAAACAATTTGTCTGTATACATATGTGTGTATATATATATATGTGCATGTTTGTGTGTGTGTGTACATATTCAGCCATTACCAGTGCTTATTCATGATCCACAAGTAATTAATGATTTCCATCTTGATTTTGGAGTTGAAAAAATTAATAAGGATTAATAAAAATTTCCAAATGAGAAACATCCGTACACCAAGGGATTTAAGTAATAGGGTGATCTTAGCACTAATGAATGAGTATACCCACATGACAGTCCCAATAGGGCAGTTTCAGGGAAATTATTGAGGCCAAGGGGAAGGTCAAGTTGGTCCCTCAAAGAAACCTTACACTCAGCAGTCAGACATCTCCGTTACCTAGGATTTCAGTGAAGATCATGATATGAAAGTAGTTTCACATATTCATCTCTCTGTGCTCTCAAATTAAGCCCTTGAATCCATAGTGGGCTACTCTGTTTACCTATGTAGTTAGCAGTGACTTCCATTGGGAGGGCAATGGAGGAAGTTGCATAAAATTGCCCAGGGCTTCCAGAAGGGGAGGACTCTGACACAGTGAGGTGCAGAGGAAAAGTTGAGTCAGGGTCATTCAGTTGAGGGTCTGAGGAACAATCAATACATGTGAATTAAAACACCTGTAAAGTACTTTCCTGGTGCAATTAAAAATATTAAAAGGAAAGGAAAACATACACATGCTCAGAATTTGTAATACAAAATCATTTCAAGTTCGAAATGAGATGCATCTCTAAACCAACAAAGGATTTAGCCTGAACACATGAAAACTAATTCACAGAAAGTATCATCCTCTTTAATCAGCATGGTCCAAATGAAGTTCAGGATGCACAGTTGTAGATGAGCAATAGAGTGAATAAAAACCAGAAAATTCGGTCCAGGCAAAAGTGTTTCACATTAAGGATTCACTGAGACATTGTTTTGGGATTGCTGGCACCAGGGAAAGTATAAAAATTTTAGTACATTAGAAAAAAGTGATTAAAAATAGTATGTGAAGATTCTGTTAGTGCTCCCTATACCATAGAAACCGAGAGAATGAATGTGTCCAATTTAGAGGCTCAACAAGAGTATACACATTGTAAGAGAATAGTATATGCAGGTGACACTTATTCAGATGTTCATGAATATTTGTTCACTCTCCATGTATTATTTTATTGCTTTTTTCCACATTATGTAGCCAGGGATCTGTAGATAAACATACAACAAAACAAAACAAAACCACTTTCACTTAATATGTACATAAGTAATAAAAGTATAAAGAAAAATTTTAAGGAAAAAAACAAATTCTTGATAGCGGTTACCTCTGGAGAATAGGAAGGCTAATGCAATTACAGGAGATTTTAAACTGAGTTTCAACTGCATATGTAATATTTCTTAATTTGAATGTATAGAAGTCTTATATATTGTTATATATTATATATATACCCTTAAAATATCTAGTAACAATGCTTCTATAAAATTTAATTCTAGTTTTTAAAATAGTCCAACATGAAGTCTATGTTAACCAGTTGGATGAAAGTATTTCAAATTGTATATAGCAACAGCATTCTATACCCCATGATGTGCATGTTTGTGAGATCTGTATTTATTTAAATACATTATGTACATTAGCATTAATGTACACAGATATGATTTAATAAAAAAATAGTCCATACTAATTTAGAAACCATAGGCAGTATAGTCAAGTCTGGAGATAAACATGCAGTCAGTAAGTAATCCTACCAGCTCACTAATTTTAAAAAATATGTATATTGGGCAGTGCCTGTGGCTCAAAGGAGTAGGGCACTGGCCCCATATACTGCAGGTGGCAGGTTCAAACCCAGCCCTGGCCAAAACTTACAAAAAAATGTGTATTGTATCTGGTACTTTCTCCAATCACTTTGTCTTAGCATGCATATAACAATGTATATACACATATGTTATCCAAAACATGAGAACTTAATATATGTAATTTTCAGCATTTCTACTCTTTAGCTATAGTAATGTGGCATATTTTGAAAAGTTTTATCTGTAAATATCTTGCTTTTTGTGTTAATTATCGTTTGATGTCAAATGAGTCCAACTTGCTATTCACTGTATATAGATATATAGTCTGTGTGTTTGTATAAAATATATACAGTCTATGTTTATATAAATCATATGATAGAATTGAGTACAAATGACTGCACATATTGATCATATCAAATAGAAGGAAATGAGTTTAACTCACCTATTAAAAGGAGAGACAGAGGGGAGGGGTGGGGTAGGATGGGTGGAGGGAGGGTGATTGGTGGGATCATGCCTATGGTTCATCTTATAAGGGTACATGTGAATCTTTCTAAATCTAGAATATAAATGTCTTAACACAATAACTAAGAAAATGACATGAAGGCTATGTTAACTAGTTTGATGAAAATATTTCAAATTGTGTATAAAAACAGCACACTGTACCCCATGACTGTATTAATGTACACAACTATGATTTAATTAAAAAAAATTAATATTGCCTATTGAAAAAAATCCAGCACTGGTTTTTCAAAGAGACATGCCTAAAACAAATATACTCAAATAGGTTAAAATGTAAAAATAAGCCACCATATTTCAGTTATTACAAATATAAAGAAAGCAGGTCTATATTCTTGATATTTATGAAGTTATAATAGAGACCAAAATAGATTTTGAAAAATCCCCAAATCCTCACATTGATAATTATAAAGGCTAATTTCACAAGGAAGACATGAGCTATTGATATTTATGTATACAGTGACACAGCAAAAATAGTCATAAAATTAAAACTACAAAAGATATAAGGAGGGATAAAAAGAAACATTCTAATAATAGATAATCCTACTATGCTTGCCTTGATCCAAGAATTTTTATGTGCACAAAAATTTAGTAAGAGTAGGGAATATGGCAGATCTTATAGACATACTGAACTCTGATGCCTGATATTAGAGAATACAACTAAATTTCAGATTATCAAGGAATATTCATGAAAATTGACTATATCTAAAATTGCTAAACATATTTGGGGCAAAATGGAAATATATTAAAGTCATGGAATTAAATGAGAATAATGGGAATGAAAATAGCACATATCAGAATCTACAACTAGAGCAGTTGTCAGAGAAAATTTTGCAACACTAAATACATACATCAAAAATTTAAATACATTAATTGAACATTCAATTAAAAACCAAATACCAAACCACAGTGTAACTAAAGAAGGCAGGAAGAAGGAAGCTTAATAGGTATAAGTAGAAATGAATGAGTTAGAAAAAATTACAATAAAATGTGACCTTTTTATAGGTCAACAAAATTAATAAATTACTGAGTAAATTAATCAAGAAAATAGAAAATTGATAAAAAATAATTTAAGAAAATTAACCAGGAAAATATAAAAAATTAAAATATCTAGGAAGTAATAGATATCTAATCAAAGGAAAATTTTAAGACAAAGTGAAAATTTTTCAAAACTCTTCAAATTCATTTGAAAACACAGATGAAATGGATAAATTTTTAGAAAAATGCAACTTAGTAAAATTGACCCCAGTAGAAACAGAAAGTCAAAACAGAACAATTACATCAAAGAAATGTAAAAAATGATTAAGGGGAAAGGGCAAGATGGCCAATTACAGACAACTTTCGCCAGAAACTCCTGTTCAGAAGGAGAAAAGTTGGACTGCAGTGAACTCAGAGAAGTTGAAATTGGGGAGTAAAGCCCAAGGAGAACAAATCAAGGTGTGTGTCATCCCCACTGAGACAAGCTACAAGGCCAAGAAAGAGGAAGAAAGATAACAGAGATCAGGTAGGGAACTATTAGACTAGAGGTACCTGGTTCCAAGAGGACAGGAGATAATGCTCTCCCAACCGGTAGGCCTGCTGTGGCTTCCCGCAACAGAGCAGGGAACAAACGACCCCTCATTTCACCCCATGGGAGTGACCTTCCCTCTCCCCACCACCCTTGCAAAAGGAAACAGTGGCATCACGATTTCAGCTTAGGCGTGGGGACTTTTGGTCTCTTCTGGCTCTCATTCCTTTTAGAGACCTTTCCCCAGCCTTCTGAAGAATCTCCTCCTGGTGTCTGTTCCAGCGACCCCTGGTGACCCTTGATGGAATCAGCGGCTATGTCCATGGATCCCCCTCCTTCAGCTGTCAGCAGTTGGGGAGCAGGGCCTCAGCTGTTAGAATATTTGTGTAGCAGGGGCTCCAGCAAAATACTGAGGATCCTATGAATTGGGTAGAGGACAGGCTGACACCAGGAAAGAATCAGGTTGCACTATCTCAGCACACTCTCACTGTAGCCCTGAAAGAGAGCTTCACAAGTATGTAGGGGAAGGCCCTTAAGGAGAAGCTTCAGCTCATTGGCAAAGGGGTGGTTAGCTCTAGTTCTTGGGTCCTCCAGATCCAGTCTCATCCCGCCAGTTTTAGTTGCCAAATAGGTCTGTATGGTGCTTCCTGAGGGTTCCCAATTAGATTATCTCTTAATAACTATTAAGGTACAACCTATCATTTCAATTACAAAAAGTATAATTCATATGAAAAACTGAAAATACTCACGGGGAGGTGTCAACAAAAGAATTCTGGCAACATGAAATTACAGAGCAGATCAACTCCTCCAGGAGATTACAAGGGACATACAGCAGAAAATACCATCCATAGAGAAATTGCTGAAATGCCAGAAATAGAATTCAGAATATGCACAGCAAATAAGATTATTGGAATTAAGGAGAATGTGGAAATAGAATTAAAATAATAGTCCAAAAGTTGTCACAAGAAATTAGTAAATTTAAAGACAAAGTCACCAAGGATATGGACATAATGAGGAAAGATACAGCAGAGCTTAAGAAATTGAAAAAGGCAATGAGGAGTTTCAAAACACAGTAGAGAGTCTTGGAAAAATAGTACTTTGCTTCATATACAAACAGAAAAAAAAAAACCCAAATGTCCAATACAATTTTAAGAAATAAAAACAAATTGGAAAGCATCACGTTACTAGACTTCTGGTTATACTAGAAGTCTGTAGTATTATCACCTGTCTGATCCAAACACATAGTACTGACACAAAAATGGAGATATAGGTCTGTGAAATAGAGACTTTAGAGATGAACCTACCCACATAAGTGCCATCTGCTCTTTGACAAACCAAACAAAGACATGCACTGGGGGAAAAAATCCTTATTTAATAAATGTTTCTGGGAGAACTGGTTAGCCACATGTAGAAGACTGAAACTGGACATACAAATCTCACCACTAACAAAAATTGCCTCTCTGGATAAAACATTTAAATTTAAGACACATGCATTAATGTATACATGATCTATGCATTTATGATTTAATAAAAAATAAAAAAAATGAAAGAATAAAAATTCTAGAAGAGTATGGGGAAAACACTTGACAAAATAGGCCTGGGGAAATATTTCATGAAAAAGATCCCCTGGCAATTGCAGGAACACCAAAAAGAAGTAAATTGGATGTGATCAAGCTAAAAAGCTTCTGCATAGCTAAAGGTACTACAACTAAAGCAAACAGACAGCCTTTGGCATGAGAGAAGATTTTTGCATGTTAAGAATTTGACAAAGGCCTAGTAACTGGAATCTCCCTAGAACTGTAATTAATGAATAAGAAAAGAGCAAACAACCTCATTTAGAAGTGGGCAAGAGACTTGAACAGAAACTTCTCTTAAGATAAAAGACAAATGGCCAACAAACACATGAAAAATGAAATGCTTATCTTCTCTAATCATTAGAGAAATGCAAATCAAAAACAGTTTGTGATATCACTGAACTCCAGGGAGATTAGTCCACATCACAAAATCCCAAATCTGTAGATGCTGATGTTGGATGTGATGAAAAGGGAGCTCTTTTACACTGTTGGTGGAATTGCAAACTAATACAGCCTCTGTGGGAAGAAATATGGAGAATTTTCAAAGAACTGAATGTCGACCTTCCATTTGATCCCACAATCCAATTACTAGGTATCTACCCAGAAGAACAAAAATCATTTTATCATAAAGACATTTGCACCAGAGTATTTATTGTAGCTCAATTCACAATTGCCAAGACATGGAATCAACTCAAATGCCCATCAACCCATAAATGGATTTAAAAACTGTGGTATATGTATACTATTTAGCTATAAGAAAAGATGGAGACTTTATATCTTTTGTGTTTACCTGGATGGAGTTGAAAGACATTCTTCTTAGTAAGTATCCCAAGAATGGTAAAATATATATTCAAAGCACTCAATACTAACATGAAACCAATATATAAACAACTATACCCCAACACCAAAGATGAAACAGAAATATAGTCTTGCAAAGGGAAAGTGATAAGAAGAAGAGGGGAAGGTTGTTGGAGGGAGGAGGGAGGAAATTGATGAGATCTCCCTTAATGTGCACAATTTGAGAGTGTTTAGGAGGCTGCTTGGGTGAAGAGCTCAATTACAACTTGAACTTTACCTTAGAATTAAAAACAATATAACCTAAGTATTTGTACCCTCATATTAATTTGAAATTTAAAAATAAATAAAACAGTAAACTGAAAAATAAGAAAATAAATAAACATTTTTTTTTATTTTTATTACATCATAGCTGTGTACATTAATACTATCATGGGGTACATACAGTGTGTTGTTTCTATATACAGTTTGAAATACTTTCATCCACCTGGTTAACATAGCCTTCGTGTCATTTTCTTAGTTAATTGTGTTAAGACACTTATATTCTACATTTAGAAAGACTCACATGTACCCCCATAGGATAAACCATAGATGTGATCCCATCAGTTGAAAAGTACAAAGCCTGGATATCTCCACAGATACCAAACCTTTATCGGTAAGATGGTCCTAATACAACTTAAATTTTTCCAAGGGTGTAAGAAAGAGAAAAATCTTGCATATTCTTACAATAAAGCAGGTATATAATTGATTCCTACGATAGTTAATTTTATGTGTCATCCTGAGTAGGCTACAAATGCCCAGACATTTGGGTAAAAACTACTTCTGGGTGTATCCAGGAGGGCATTTCTGGATGATATTAGAATTTCAAACAGGAGACTGAGTAAAGAAGATTGCTGTCCTGAATATAGATGGGCCTTATTCAATATTTTGAAGGACTGAACAGAATAAAAGACTAAGTAAAAAAGAATTCTTTCTTTGCCTGTCTTCAAGCTGAAGCATCACTCTTTTCTTGCTATTGAACTCAGATGGAAAATTATACCATTAGCTCTCCTCCTTCTTGAGACTTTTCATTCAGACTAAAAGTATACCATTAACTCTCCTGGGTCTCCAGCCTGCCCACTGGCAACCTTGACCTTCTCAGCCTCCATAAACATTTGAGACGATTCCTTATGTTAGTCTTGCACTGCATAACAACATTTTGGTCAATAATGGACCACATATATGACAGTGGTCTCATAAGATTATAATGGATATAAACATTCTTATTATCTAGTGATATAATTCAATCCATTACTCATGTGTTTGTGGTGATGCTAGTGTGAATAAATCTACTGTGCTGCCAGTCATATAAAAGCATAGCACATACAGTTACATACAGAACATAATACTTGATAAGAAATGACCATATTACTGGTTTATGTATTTACTCTACTATACCTTTTTTGTTGTTCTTTTGTTGTCCTTGGTAGAGTGCTGTGGAGTCACAGTTCACAGCAATCTCAAACTCTTGGGCTTAAGCGATTCTCTTGCTTCAGCCTGCCGAGTACAGGCACTTGTCACACGCCTGGTTATTTTTTGGTTGCTGTTGTCACTGTTGATTAGCAGACCCAGGCCAGTCTCAAACCCGCCAGCCTTGGTGTATGTGGCTGGTGCCCTACTCACTGAGCTACAGGCGCTGAGCCTCTACTATACTTTTTATCATTATTGATTGTGTCCTTGGCTATGCAGAAACTTTTTAATTTGATCAGGTCTCATTTATTTATGTTATTGTTGTAATTGCTTTTGGGGTCTTTTTCAGAAATTATTTGCCTAGACAGATATCTACTATGTATGGAATTTTTCCAACATTTTCTTCAAGAATTCTTAGGGTTTCATGTCTTAGTGGAACTGGAGACCATTCTTCCAAGTGAAATATACCAAGAATGGAAAACCAAACACCACGTTTACGCAATACTAAATTGGAACTAGTTGATCAACATGTAAGTGCCCATATTGAAGTAAAATTCAACAGAAATTAGGTAGGTAGGGAAGAGTGGATCAGTAAAATCACATCTAACGGGTACAATGCATACTTTTTGGATGAAGAGCACATTTACAACTTTGACTTAAAATACAGAAGCAAATTATGTAACAAAAATGTGTATATTATTTACCGAATCAAAATTAAATAATTAAAAAGACGTGCATGAACTTTAAATGCATATTATTAAATGAAAGAAAATCATAAGAAAAGACTACATACTGTATGATTCCAATTATATGACATTTTGGAAAAGGCAAAACTATGAAGACAGTAAAAATATCAGTATTTTCTGATGGTTTAGTGGAAGAGAGAGCTGAACAGGTAGGATACAGGTGATTTTTAGGACAAACTATCTGTGTAGTAACATAATGGCGGGCATAACACATATTTGTTAAAAACCAAAGATGTATAACACAAAAAATGAACTCTTATGCAATCTATGGATATTGGTTGATAATGAGGTATTAATGGTGGTTCATTGATTGTAATAAATATGCCATACTTATTTCAGATGTTGTTTGGTAGGGGAGGCTTTGTATTGAGGGGAAGAGGCATATCAAAACTCTGTGTACTTTCTGTACCATTTGCTGTGGACCTAAAACTACTCTAAGAAATAAAGTCATTAACTACAAAAATTGGCAAATGATTAAACAGATTTTCTGTAATAAAAATACATGGGCTGTAGGGATTGTTTTTATTTTTTAAGGATTAAAAACTATTTTAATTATACACATATGGTCACAATTTTGCCTTAAAAAGATTGGTGGGAAACGTACATAAGGCCACTTATAAATGTATATCATGTTAGTGTTATAATGTCTTATGTCCAGAATTGTTTTTAAAATAAGAATCTCAGAATGACTGAATACTTTAAACTATTTGGAGATGTAATTTCATTCGAAAGCAATTACTAAACAATTAAATAGCTCTTTTGACACCCACACACATACACTGCAAAAAATCTTAAAAGCCTAAAGAGAGAAATACATTATATGTTAAAGAAAAATTTTCTGAATCAAAATAAATTCCTCATCAGAAATAATGAAGTTTAGAAGGAAGTGTCACATATTTTTAAGTACTAAACTGTGAACCACGTATTTTAAATCCAGCCAAATTATCTTTGACAAGTGAAGAAAGTATAAAAAATGTTTTTATGTGAAGAAAAATAAAAAGAATTTGTTGCCAGAAGATCTACCCTAAAACAATGGTGAATTGGTATTCTTAAAGCAAAAAGGAACTGATAAAAGAAGTCATGTTGGAACAATAGGGAGGAAGAATAAGCAATGAAAGAGAAAAATGGGGGAAAATAGATTTTACTTCACCTCTTAATATTTATTATGTTTTAGAGATAAAACAAAAAGTATAACATTATGTGATGTGCTTTTCAAGGGTAGGTAGAGGAAATATTTAAGACAGAACTACATAAATGGTAAAAAGTAAAAGATCTTAAAAGTATTACAAGAGGTGGGCACGATGGCTCATGCCTGTAATTCCAGCACTCCGGGAGGCCAAAGTTGGTAGATTGCTTGAGCTCAGGGGTTCAAGAATGAGACACCGTCTCTAAAAAATAGCCAGATGTTGTGGTGGGCTGAGGCAAGAGGATTGAGTCTTTGAGCCCAAGAGTTTGAGATTGCCGTGAGCTATGATTTCACTGTGCTCTACTGAGCGCAACAGAGTGCCGCTCTGTCTCAAAAAAAAAAAAAAAAGTATTCCGATTCACTATAAATAATGCAACATCCTGAATAGTACCAACTTCCCAGGGAAATTAGAGCATTAGAGCCCTGGAGTCATCAGGATACATTGGCACAGCCTTAAGAGTAATTCTAGCTTGCACTATTAATTGGTTTCTCAGATTTTTTCAACCATCTCCTAACTTCCTATCTTGATCGGAATTATGGATTTAATTACATAATTTAAATAATTGTTAAGATCAAAGGAAATATCATTGGTTTTGTAAACATTAATATCCTATACTCCATCCTCGTTAGTATAGTGGTGAGTAAAAAAAAAAAAAAAA
>NW_003852750.1:239442-271607 GCF_000181295.1 Otolemur garnettii
ATATATATATATATATATATATCAGAGGTCCTCAAACTTTTTAAGCAGGGGTCCAGTTCATTGTCCCTCAGACTGTTGGAGGGCCGGACTACGGGCCCAGGATGAGTCGGCTGCTAAGCAGGACAGGCAATGGAGGCAAAAACACCCCGCGGGCTGGATAAATATCCTAGGTGGGCTGCATGTGGCCTGCGGGCCATAGTTTGAGGACACGTGAATATTTCCTATACTCCAGGTCTTTTCCAGGGAAAACACCTATTCTTCTGACTGAACCCCTTTTCCAGCATGGAAAACATTCAATTCACATAATCTCCATATCTAGATCTTGGCAGGGACAGGATTTCATTTCCTCCTCCATCATCCTCATCATCATCAATACCAAGAGTAGTTACTTACAAGTTGGCATCCATGAGGGAGTGTAAAATGATCAGTTTCTAAGGCCTGGTGCCCCATCATTTATAATACATAAAAGATCATTGCGTATACACAGTGTTTCTCAACCTTCTTTCATTTTCATCCCCTTTATAGAGGCTTTTTAGGCATTTTTTTCTAATTATGGCCCCATCCACAGAATTAATATTCATATTTGTTTATGTACTGGGTCTTTTGAAGAGTTACAAACCATTATGCTTTTCACCCGTGAGAACCAATTTTCAATGCTCAATGAATGATGCCCCATTGAGAATGTTTGGCATACTGTGATGAAGGCAACAATTTGAATCTCATTCTTATCATTTATTTTTTGCATGGTGCTGTAATCATTTCTTGGGCTCTATTTAGCCTATGCTTGGTCATCTGTAAATAAGGAACTTTGATATTTTTCTTACAGAACTTTGTGAGGGATATAGATGATATGCAATAGGACTGCAGTAAATGTTTGTTCTGGCCGGTCTTTCTCCTCTCTCCCAGAGAAGATAAGGCTTTGACATAACCAAAATAGTATAACTACCATTGAAAGCCATCAGAAAATGCTGCACTGACACGTAGAATGTACACTTAACATAACTGATGAAGCTTTGGAGTTATTTCTGTGTTCTAAGATGAATTTTCTTTTTTTTTTGAGACAGAGCCTCAAGCTGTCCCCCTGGGTAGAGTGCTGTGTCACAGCTCACAGCAACCTGCAGCTCCTGGGCTCAAGCAAGTCTCCTGCCTCCACCTCCCAAGTAGCTGGGACCACAGGCACCCGCCACAACGCCTGGCTATTTTTTTTGGTTGCAGACATCATTTTTGTTTGGCGGGCCCAGGCTGGATTTGAACCCGCCACCTTAGGTGTATGTGGCTGGTGCCTTAGCCACCTGAGCCACAGGCGCCGAGCCTGTAAGATGAATTTTCTAAGAGATATGTGTAAGGGAAGATCATGGATTCATTTTTTGTGTTCCTAGATCATTCAGTCACATGATTATAGTTTACTGTCACAGGTGGCTAACTACCTTGTATGACATGCGATTTTTACGTGTTCACTCTCAGAGGGCTAGGTCATTTTCAAGAGTCTTAGGATACCTCTCTATGTATTTCTGTGCTTATAACACTCCCCTATTGTCTCTTTTTTGGTCCTGATACTGTCTCCTTTTTAAAGAAAATAAAACTCTTTGCTCCAAAAACATGATTTGTTGCAGCAAACTGGGCAGGGTCCTGCCCACTACCTGGGTTCCAGCCTATTTCCTCTGACTAGTAAGTTTTCTCAGTCTGTAGAGTAAAGGTGTTTTTCTTTCAGCAACAGCGGAGGAGAGGAGGGCTTAGACAGGGACAATTCCGCTGTCAAGGAAAAGCGCCCCCCACCCCGCATAGCGGTTGCCATAGAAACATGACGTCATTCTTGTGAGCTTAAGGACTTTATAATAGAGACCAACGGTTACCTTGCAAGAAGAGCAGTTTCACGTCTTCAGGTGTTTGGACCCAGCTGAGGGTATGGGTGACCTGGTGGGGACTGAACCTCCCTGGGGTGTGTGGACACGAAGGTTAAGGGATCACAGATCCAAGACGTCTCATTTCCGCTTTGGGACTCGGTGCCCAGGCTGTCTTGGGAGAAAAATGGTCCTTGTGGTCTCTCCTGGCCCACAGTGAGTGTGATGTCTTGCTCCAGGGGTGTCCTGGAGC
Organism: Otolemur garnettii; assembly: GCF_000181295.1. NCBI lineage: Eukaryota > Metazoa > Chordata > Mammalia > Primates > Galagidae > Otolemur > Otolemur garnettii. The sequence goes on from NW_003852750.1 coordinate 241,537, forward strand.
TACATTTCATCTAACGGCAGGGTCATGGGAGGATACGACAGATGGTCAAGTGGTGAGAGCGAGGTAGAGAACGTATGTGTATGTGTGCCTGCAGGCCGTCCTATTTAGTTTCTAGCACGTATTAAAAACCAAATCAGTGTTATTGTTTCTTTTTTCCCAGCTTTCGTTGGCCGCCGTGGTTTCCATGGTAACTTAGTGACTACTGTAGGATATGGTGTAGACTGAGCATCTGTTTATGATTCTTGCCTGAATCACTTATTACTATGATAATTGTCAAGGGTTGATTTTCCGATTCTTTTATTCTTTCTAGAATTATTAGTTGTCATTTGATTAGAAGATAGCACTTTCCTTTCTTGTTTATTTATTCATTCTTGTATTTATGTCAGTATGATTCGTAGATTACTAATTTGCTCAAAGGGTTACCATATGTTACTTTTCATTAAGTATTCTGATGCTTAAATTGTCCCAATATTGGCCAGTGGAACCCTCTTCAAGTTGTCCTCGGTGTTCACTTGACACTTCCCTAGAATTTCTTTTTTTCTGTTTTTATTACAGGTATGTAATAGGTGTGTACATTTATGGGGTACATGTGATGCTTTGATACAGGCATAAATGTATAATGATCAAATCAGAATAATTGGAGTACTCATCACCCCAAGCATTTATTATTTCTTTGTATTACAAGCATTCTGATTTGACTCTTTAAATTATTTTAAAACATACAATAAATTATAGTTTACTATAGTCACCCTGTTGTGCTAGCAAATACTTGAACAGGGGCTTTGCTCTCTGAGCCTTACTACTCCCCCTCTCTAGAAAGGAAGTAATGATGTCAACCTCAAAGTGATGCTTTCAGGATTTGAAGTGAAAATGTCCAAAAATAACAACCTATAGGATCTGACATTTAGTAGGCCCTCAGCAGATATTACTTTTACATTCAAAGTTTACATCCTTCATTTTGTCAGTGTAATGTCGATGACATTAACAAAATATCAGCATGGCTACCAGGGAGGATACTTGGAAATATAACAGCAAGGAGGGATAAGCCCCCATTTCTATTATGTGTGAACATCAGTGTTACTGCTGTGTGGGAGAGGGGTCGTCAGATGGAGCTTGGGGAGAGGAGAAGTGTCACCGCATAGCTTCCTGTTAACTGAGTAAAGATAGGAAAAATATCATCACCCTATTCCCTATGTTTCATGAACTTTCCCATCCTCTTACTTTTCTCTGTTTTCTGTGTGCTTTCTTATCTCCTTACTCTCCCTTCTAGTGTAATATCAGAGAAGAGTGTGGGCTTTTCACCTTAGAGCCAGAAGCTGATAGAGAAGAATGTAGTGTGATGTGGATTCTCCTAGACAAGTTACTGTAATAAGAGTGAAGAGATTCCTGTCATGGAGACACTTTAGGTAAGTTGCTAACCTTTCAGAGCCTCATCTGTATGAAAGGATAATAATGCCCAATCCTTCCAACCACTAAGAATACTTTGGGTGTTAAGTGTGATCCCTTATGGGAAAGCACCCTGTGTTTTAGGTGGGAGGAAGAGACCAGTGCACATTTGAGTAATTACATTAACAGAGACATTTCAGATATCCCAGTACACTGCATGTAGGAATTAAATTAATAGTACTCAAATGCAAGAATCTTAGGTCAGGATTTTTCTGAGAATGGTCTGGAGACCACTTCATCAAAATCATCAGCCACAGCTTGGTAAAACTGCAAATTCCTGAACTTACTCTAGGCCTGCTGAATCAAAACTAGTATAATGGGGGTAGGAGGTGTCTACATTTTAAATAATTTCTGAAGCTGTTGTACTCATCTAAGTTTGAAAAGCACTGCTAAGGATTTGCAACAAGAATTTCTTAACATTTTGAATTTTTTGATGTTTAAATTTGTTGTCAGTTTCTCCTGCTGTGGAGCTTTTTAATATCTGTGTCTTCTCTGGTTTGTTAAATGAGTAAAAATTCCCTAATTTAAGTAATATTTATTCAGTGATTCATATGTGGGATACTAGGGAAACAGCAGAGAAAACAAGATAATACAGGGTCTCTGGAGCTATCATTCTAGTTTGGGAAAACTGGCAATAAACAGGTAAACAAATCAAGAGGCCGGACAATTACATGTGGGGATTTATGTTTTGAAAAAAATAAACATGGAAATAGAGTAGAAAATGACCAGAAGAGAGAAGAACTCCTGGATGGGTTCATCGGTGAAGTTCTTTCTCAAGAAGTGCCATTTGAGCTGAGTCATGAATGACAAGAAGAAGCCAGGGATGGACGGGCTATTTTGTCACTGTCCTTATCCTGTGAGTGGGCAGTTGGTCCAGGACTATAGAAAAAACTTCTGTGACTAGAGTCTGGCAGACAACGTGCAGACAGGTGAGAGATGAGATCCAAAGGGCACATGGGAGCTGCCACATGATTTGGGCCATGTAAGGAGTTTGGATGTTATATTGAGTGTGGAGGGTTAGAGTATGGGAGGGACATGGTCTCATTCTTGTCAGAGGTGACACCAGCTGCTGTGTGGAGAATGGACTGGGGAGGGACAAGATAGCATGTAAGGATAATGATTAGGAGAATATTGCAAAAGTCCAAGGGAAGGATGTTGGGTGGATACGTGCAGAGCTGTAGCCACGTGCAGAGAGAGGGATGGAGCTGGACAGGGTGTGTTTGGAGGTAGTGCAGGCGGGACCTACAGTGGCTGTGTGTGTGTGATGTGTGAGGATAAAGCAGAGTCAAGGGTGACCCCTCGGCTCTTTGTCAGCCATGTGGAGAAATATTTTTCTGAGATTAATTGTTCCCAGTGCTTTTGAAATGGTTTCTGAATGGTTAGATCATCCAACATTGGTTATCACGAAAGCAATTTTAAAAATGCATTAATTGATGCATAGGATTTGGCTGTAAGATTACTAAACTGTACAAAGACAGATGCAAAGTATAAAACTATCAAAACTGTAAAAATTTCCACTTGTAAGTATTCGATAAAAACACCTAGAATTTATTAGCTGTTACTATGTGCCTAGGACTTTTGTAAGCATTTTCATGCATTAATTCAAGTAATTCTCAAAACAACTGGTGAGACAGGAAAAATTGTCTTCATTTTAAAGAAAAAGAAACAAGGCAGAAAGAGGCTCTTTCACTCTCCTAAGATCACAGTCAAATATCCCAGTGTTGCTGCAGTAGAATTTGTAAAATAATATGATTCATGATTATTCACCTATCCTGAGACAAGGCAATATTTTTAAACTTATTTTTCTTCTATGATAAGACAAATATAATCCCGATTTTATAAATGAAGCATTTGAGTGGCTATAAGGTGATGTAAAAGTACTCAGGGTCACACGGTTTTTAAGAACTAAGGACTTTTCCCTAGCCTGTCTTCAGAGACCCCATATATAACCAGTACAATTATGAAGAAAAGACTTTTATTGAAACATGTCAGCCCATGGTTGATGTCCGGCAAGACCATACCTCTTTTTGTGAAAATTATGCTTCAGTAGGCAGTCTGCCATGTATAAAAAGATACTTATTTAAGAAAAAGATAGTAATTATAAAAAGAAAAGGCCTTGTGTGGATATTTCACAGTATCTTTATCTGCTATGAGATATAAGTATTTTCCAGTTTTTTATTTATTCTGAATAATGATGGTATGATAAATCTTGTACATACCTTTTAGATGAACAGCTATTTTTGCTTCTTGGGCATGTACCCAAGAATGTCATTTCTGAGATGCAGGGTGTATTTCAGCTCAGTTGGTACTGCCACAAAGTTTCCCAATGTGGTTGTGGCAGTCTGTATTCCCACCAGCAGTGTGTGAGGGTTCCACTAGCTCCATCCACATACTGGCCCACACATGGAATTTTTCTTCTTTTGCATTTTTATGTTCTAGTACCTATGTAGTGATATGCCATTTGGTTTTAATTTTAATTTTCTGAAATGTTAAATTTCTCTTAATCTAAGGTATACCCCTCTTTTTCTAACCTTTAAACTTATTTAAGACTCTGGATGTTTTTTTTTTTTTCCTATGTAGTTTGCATTCTGGACTTTGCTGATTATATCCTTATTGTGTTCTTCTGTCCCTCCTATTTCTTTTAAATTGGTAAGTAGATTTAGAGGCTTGATCAGATTCTCATTTTTGGCATATGTATCTCAAATAAAGTGCTGTTTGTTTCTATAGTTTTATATCAGGTGAGTCATGAGGTCTGCTTATCTCTCCAGGAATGTTGAGATTGATCACTGAGTTCAAATGCTGTCAACCTCATCCACACATTATAAAGTTTGCCATTTGCTTTTCATCTTGTGAGGTTTTTTTTGTTTTGTTTTGTTTTTTGTAGCCTCTAAAGATCATTGGTAGATTTGTATTTCATAGACAGTTGCAGAGGGTGATGTTCCAATTCTATAATTTCATCTGCATTTATTACCTGAAATTGTTTTACAAAATAAATTTCCTTTCCTCAGTTATTAGGTTAGGCTTCAGTGTGGTACACATCAGAAGGATAGGAAAAATGTGTAGGCTAGGCGCCTGTAGCTCAGTGGCTAGAGTGCCAGCCACCTACACCAGAGCTGACGGGTTCAGATCCAGCCTGAGCCTCTAAACAGCGACAACTACAACCAAAAAATAGCTGGGCATTGTAGCAGGCACCCGTAGCCCCAGCCATTTGGGAGGCTGAGGCAAGAGAACCACTTAAGCCCAAGAGTTTGAGGTTGCTGTGAGCTGTGATGCCCTAGTACTCTACCCAGGGCAAAAGCTTGAGACTTTGTCTCTAAGAAAAAAAAAAAAAAGAATGTTTAATTCTTTTTCAGTATTTTCACTTTTTCAGAACAATGAATTGTTTCCCTAGAGCCTCCAAAGGTGAGCAATGAGTTGATTTTGTTTACTTTTCACAGGGTCATCATGAGCTCACTGATAGTTATATATTTGGTATAGTTCAATCCATTTTAGTCATTGGTTTCTTGATATTCAGATAGTTTCATCTTGGCCTCTGGGAGCCCCTGTAGGTTGACTTCTGAGTCTTTTTGACATGCTGTCTGGTACAACAGCTTGGTCCATACTTATCTGATATAGTTCCAATTTCAGACCTGGAATCAGTAATTTCTCTAAGGAAGCCTGTTTTTCTCAGTGGTAAATACCAAGAGGTACTCATTGCTACCGGGTTTGTCATTGTTTCTTGTCCTTTTCAGTACATGGAACCACTACTTTTAAGAGAATGTATATCATTGACTTCCATCCTGGGCTGCTCCTCCACCCTCTTACAGGTAATCATTTCTGTCAATTGTTTTAAATTTCCAGATTTCGAACATATATGCAAATGCAACATTTTATATATATATATATATATATATACTGTAAGATATTATATATACTTCTTTCTTCATTCACAGATAAAAAGTGGCACATTCTGCACAAATGCTATCCAATAAAAATTTCAGCAAAAATAAAAATGTTCTGGGTGGTGCCTATGGCTCAGTGGGTGGGACGCCAGCCCCATATACCGAGGGTGGAGGGTTGAAACTCAGCCCCAGCCAAACGGCAACAAAAAAATAGCTGGGCGTTGCGGTGGGTGCCTGTAATTCCAGCTACTGGGGAGGCTGAGGCAAGAGAATCGCCTAGGCCCAAGAGTTGGAGGTTGCTGTGAGCAGTGTGATGCTACGGCATTGTATTGAGGGTGATAAAGTGAGACTCTGTCTCTACAAAAATAAAATAAAATAAGATAAAAATGTTCTGTCTCTGTACTATCCAACATGGTAGCCACTAGCCACAAATGGCTGTCAAGCACCTAAAATATGGTTAGTATGACTGAATAACTAAATTGTTAACTTAATTTTAATTTAATTTCATTCAACTTAAATAGCCATTTATGTCTAGTGTACCTACTATTTTGGACATCCATAGCTAACACTTTTTTTCTATACCCCATTTTTCACTTAACAATGTATCCTTCCATTCTTGTGATACTTTGCTAAGAAGAACATTTTCCAGTTCCATCCATGTAAACATGAAGGAGGTAAAGTCTCCATCTTTCTTTAGGGCTGCATAGTATTCCATGGTGTACATATACCACAGTTTATTGATCCAAAAGTATCCAATGTACATAGCCCTATTATGAAACTAATTTATAGTTATCAAATGAAAGCTACAACCTAATTCTAGCCCAAGAATATGGTGAGGGAGTGAGGGGGGAAGGGGAGAAGGGTGGATGGGTGGAGGGAGGGTGACTAGAAAGATCACCTATATGGTCTGTCTAACAAGGGTACAAGTGAATTTTTCTAGAACTAGAGTATAAATGTTTTAACACAATAACTAAGTAAATGACACAAAGTATGTTAACCGGTTTGATGAAAATATTTCAAATTGTACAGGAAAACACTACACTGTATCCCATGTTTGCATTAATGTACACAGCTATCATTTAATTAAAAAAAAAAGAATTTCCAAAAAAAAAACCCAAAACAATGTATCCTAGAGTCCATTTAGAACAATAAAAAGAGGGAGTCCTCATTGCTTTTATAGCTACATAGTACTGGAGATGTAGAAGTACCTGAGATTACTGAACAAGCCCACTATTAGTGGACATTTGTCTTATTTCTAGTTTTGTGTTACAGATTGTTCTGCCACAATTAGCCTCGTGCTTATGCCTTTTTGTATTTTTTGCATTGTTCTTTGGGATAAATTACTAAAAGGGAGATTGGTGATTCCAAAAGTAAATACCTATCTAATTTTGCTAGATAGCATCAAATCCTCCCTATAGGGTAGTATTATTTTACATAACCACTAGCAATATATGAGAATGTCTATTTTCTCACAGACTGTGTAATTGGTGAGAAGAGATATCTAATTACACTTTTCTTTTTCCTTGCAGCATCTATCATGGGTTAGGTTGAACATTTTTCTTGTGTTTAAGGATCATTTTTTGGTAAAATACTTGTTTGTACTTATTGCCCCCTTTTCTCTCCAGTTGTTCAGGTTTGCATTTATTTTTCATAAGATTTCTACATACTCAGGATATAGTCCTATGTTTTTAATCTAAGTGATAAATAGTTCTTCCAATTTTAAATTTTTATTTGCTTATGGGTTTGTTTTCTGCTACATTTTTAAAAGTAAAATCACTCTTTTAAATAAAATATTTAAAATCTTTCAGTAAAAGTTTACTCTTTTCCTTCATTGCTTCTGGATTTTAAATCATAGATAAGTTTTCTCCACTCCCAGGGTATAGAGGAATTTTTCTGTTGAATGTACTTGTATGGACAGGAGAGATTTTGGATTATATTGGAGTATTGTACATAAAGGCAACGCTGGGAAGAGGTGATCATCTAGCAAAAATTTAAAAACTATTCCACTAAGTCAAAAGAATTAGATGTTCAGATGAGAGTCCAAGCTTTGGGCTTACTTTAGAGAACTCAGTCTCCACTATTTTATGTCTCCTTGGAGCTGAGTTAAGACCCTTATAACTGAGAGATGGAGGTCTTGTGTGAAATAGAAACTCCATGCTTTCTAGGATAGAACCCTCAGGCAACTAAATGGGAGGGACTACCCTCCTAGGGATAAGGCATATACAAAACCAATTCAGAAATCTACCTCTAACCTATTCAAGAACTAAAGAGTCAAGGAAAACCTCTAGTTTATACCAATAAAAAGAACCAAGACTGGAACTACACAGTTGTTACCACATTATTCCTTCTTTATCTGGCTTTGAGAATATGGTCAGAAAGCAGTAGCCAACCAGTGCTATCCAAGAAGACAGAGATATGGGTTACAAAGTGCCTCATTTTCCCAAGATAGCAATCTCTCCCTACTCAACCACATTATTTCCTATTTAAATGCTGAGTTTCAGGTCTCAGTGTGACAGTTGGCCTAATGTTGCTGGGGATGGAGTACCTTTAGTTTATAGCATTAGGTAGGCTCCAGTATCCATACTGATACCTGAAAACACTTCCTGTTATATAGGTCTAGAAATCAAAAGATAGATGCACATATAGCATTGGACTGACAGTCCCTATAATACAGTAGAGAGCTAATACATATTTAATAAATTACTTATATTATGGATGTGGGGGTAAGTAGGAAATGAAAATATGTTTTCATTTAGTCTTTTTATAAATATATGTATTTTTCAAAGAGAACTGGTGTCACACCATTGTTGACACTTATTGTTTCAACATCTTCTTTGAGAAAGTTTGGTTTCTGTTTATAAAACTTGTGTGTTTTGTGGGAATACAAACTAATACGTTCCTTTTGGAAAAATGTTTGGAGAACACTTAGAGAACTAAAAATAGACCTGCCGTTAGATCCTATAATTCCTCTACTAAGGATATATCCAGAAGACCAATAAACACACTATAACAAAGATATTTATATTAGAATGTTTATTTCAGCCCAATTCATAATCACTAAGTCATGGAAGAAGCCCAAGTGCCCATCGACCCATGAATGGATCAATAAATTGTGGTATATGTACACCATGGAATATTATGCAGCCTTAAAGAAACATGGAGACTTTACTTCCTTCATGTTTACATGGATGGAGCTGGAACATATTCTTCTTAGCAAAGTATCTCAAGAATGGAAGAAAAAGTGTCCAATGTACTCAGGCCTACTATGAAACTAATTTATAGCTTTCATATGAAAGCTACAACCCAATTATAGCCCAAGAATATGGGGAAATGGGAAAGGGAGGGGAGGGGAGGATGAGTGGAGGGAGAGTAGTTGATGGGACCACACCTATGGTGCATCTTACAAGGGTACATGTGAAACTTACTAAATGTAGAATATAAGTGTCTTAACACAATAACTAAGAAAGTGCCCTGAGGGCCCAGTTTGATTAAAATATTTCAAATTGTATATAAAACCAGCACATTGTACCTCATGACTGCATTAATGTACACAGCTATGATTTAATAAAACAAAAAAAAAGAAAGAAGATGAATATGGGGCAGTAAGTCTCTAAACTGGTTGAGCCTCAGAATTGCCTGAACCTTTATAAAAATACATGGTTAGGCCCTATCTATGGAGATTCTGATCATGTGGGTCTCAGTAAATCAATAAATCAAAGTTGGAGCAGAAAAAAAATAAAAACTTGTGTGTTTTCAATGGGAAAAATGACTGTAGCAGATGGAACAAGATACTACCTGATGATTGAAATCAGAACTACAGGTGTGGAAATGTCAAGAAGCAAGTTTTGGAAAGGGTGAGGTAATAAGGGAGAGTGAGAGAGGTGAATAGATTCCATTGTATTGACCACAGCTTTCTGGAATTTTCTGCACACTGGTAATAATTTTTCTATATTCTTTTTTTTTATTAACTCATAGCTGTGTACATTAATACCATCATGGGGTATAGTGTGCTGTTTTTATGTACAATTTGAAATAAAAATATTAACATCAAACTGGTTAACATAGTCTTCATGTCATTTTCTTAGTTATTGTGTTAAGACATTTATATTCTTCATTTAGAAAGATTCACATGTACCCTTAAAAGATGAACCATAGAGGTGATCCCACCAATCACCTTCCCTCCACCCATCCTCCCCCCTCTAATCTTTCTATATTCATGGTCACCCTATGATCTGCAAGTGCTGGGTCTGAAAATTCAGCCCAAAGTGAGCTTAATGAAGAGCTGCATGAGTTAGTATTGAATAATTGGAAAAAAGAAGTTTGAGATAAAAACACAGATACACATAATGAATTGTTTTGTTTACTCATCAAACGGTATACCATGTGCATGTTTCCAAAGCAATGACTATATGAGCATCGTATTTTTAATCACCTCATAATTATTTAAAACCCTATAGAAATGTAAATTTATAAAACAAAAATATTCTCTATCATCAACATGCAAGCTTTGAATTATTATCAATTATTTTATGTTATTTTTACTTAACAGTATAACATGTTTCTAAGGCAATAAATATTTCTACACTATAATTTTAACTGAGTTTACAGATTTTTCTGCTTTAAAGCTTTATGTTAATAAGTTTTTTTAGATTACCAGTTAATGTTTTTTATTGTTTAACAAATATCAAACAATATAGAAACCTATGTTTAGAAGCTGAAATTATTCTCTCTGTCTTGCTCTCACCTGCTGCCCATCTTAATACAGAGATCATCTTTGTTAATCTGCTGGTGCCCATTAACCACATTTTTCTCTCTATATAGCACACTAATGTGTTTGATGACACACACATATCAATTTACACAAGTTGATGTGTATTATTTTAATGAAATGAGATCATATTCTTCATTTTTTTTATTGTTTGGGATTCTTCGAGGGTACAAAGAATTAGGTTATATTGATTGCATTTGTTAGGTAATGTCCCTCTTATAATTGTGTCCTGCCCCCAAGAGGTGTGCCATACACTGTGACCGCCTTCCTCCTCCCTCCTATGTCTCCCTGCTCCTTCATTCCCCTACCCCTTACCTTGTATTAGATCATCTATTGACTTCATATTAGAATTGAGTACATTGGATTCTTGTTTCTTCATTCTTGTGATACTTTACTAAGAAGAATGTGTTCCAATTCAATCCAGGTTAACACAAAAGATGTAAAGTCTCCAACTTTTTTAATGGCTGAATAGTGTTCCATGGTATACATATGGCACAGTTGGTTAATCCATTCCTGGATTGGTGGGCATTTAGGTTGTTTCTACATTTTGGTGATTGTAAATTGAGCTGTGATAAACAGTCTAGTGCAAATGTCCTTATGATGAAAGGATTTTTCTTTCTTCTGGGGAGATGCCTAGTAGTGGTGTCACAGGGTCAAATGGGAGGTCTAATTTGAGTTCTTTGATGATTCTCCATACTTCCTTCCAAAATGTTTGTATTAGTTTGAAGTCCCGCCAGCAGTATAAAAGTGTTCCCTTCTCTCCACATCCATGCCAGCATCTGCAGGTTTGAGTCTTTGTGATGTGGGCTATTCTCACTAGATACAGGTGATATTCAGAGTGGTTTTGATTTGCGTTTCTCTCACTATCAGGGATGGTGATCATTTTTTTCATTGTGTTTTAAAACTTCACAATTTCATTCACTATGGTTAATTTTTGTTTCATTTATTTGATTTAGTATATTTCAAAGTATTTATTGGAGATTTATATTGCTTTTTATGTGCATTCTGTCTGCATATCATTAAACTTTCTCTTTTGCTTATGACTATCTTGTACATCTAAAATATAAGCCATAGACAGCTATGATTTTATTTAAAAAATAAAATAATAAAATAAAAATATAAACCATATTCTTGAATATAGGTGGTAAACAATTTTTAACTTTTTATATACATTTTTATTTTTAATTTTTGCCATAAATGTGGCATTTATAATGACTGCAAGTTGTTTTTTTTTTATGTAGAGACAAAGTCTCATTTTATTGCCCTCCATAGAGTGCCTTGGCATCACACAGCTCACAGCAACCTCCAACTCATGGGCTGAGGTGATTCTCTTCCCTCAGCCTGCCGAGTAGCTAGAACTACAGTTGCCCGCCACAATGCCCAGCTATTTTTTTGTTGCAGTTTGGTCGGGGCCAGGTTTGAACCCATCACCCTTGGTATATGGGATTGGCTCCCTACCTGAGCCACTGGCGCCCTACTCACTGAGCCACAGGCACCGTCAATAACTGTAAGTATTTTAAAGTACTTAAGCATGTTGTTGGAGACAACAACCATATAATAATTCCTTAAATTATAACAAATGTCAGCTTAAATGACACAGGGGTGTGAAAATCTTAGTCATTTCCATAATCCTTGGCTTTGCATTCTGAAGCAGTACTTTATAAGGTGATTTCTCTAGGTCAATTTATGTAACTTTCACTTTCTGTGCCCTTATCCGAGTAATGGGTATAATTATTAGTCCTGGATACAATTCTTAGAATTAAAATGAGGTGAAATATAAAATGTTCTAATATAGTAGTTGTGTTCTAGGCTGTGATGTTAGTCTACTATTCAGGTTTCCTTTCCAAAGGGTCATAACTTGTGCTGCTTCCTGGGTCCAGTTCAACATCTCAGGAATTAGCCAGTACATGTGGCAACCACATCCAAGACTCTTGGCCTAGAGGGCAGGATTTCATATCCCCACCATCATCTTCAACAAAAGGAGGGTGACCACAAATGGAGGCATAACACAAACCTCCATTACAGGGAGAATCATCTCCCACTATTAGTCCTTAAGTTTTGGAAAACCATCATCTAAGCAGTAGGTTGTTGTTTGTCTTGTGTAGAAAGAAGCAAGGGGTTAGGTGTGTGGCTCTGAAAATTTTATGTACCTTCTGTGATACCAAGTTTGGTCATCTGTAAATGAGAGTAAGGGTGTCTGAATCACAGATACGTTGTAAGAAGAAAAAAGGAATACTTATAGTAGACTTTGTTATACATTACTGTTTGGCCACCCTATCTCTTCTCTCCCATAAAATGGAAGATTGGAAGATTTAAAATGGCATCCAGAAATGTAGCAACAAGAAGTAAACTTTGGTCCTATCTCATCATTTCCTTTTTTTCACATACTTTTCTCTCTCTTATATTGACATAGATGAAGTAATTTCTTGAGCTTCAGAAAAAAAATTGTACAGAAAACAATGGTTAGTAACATAACAGGTTGGTACTCCAGGAAGAGGTGATTGTGGGTCTGCTTGAGGGACACTGGGGAGAGGATCAGGAGGTCTCCCTGGATACTTCTGCCTGAGCCATCCAGGGTGAATTCCTTCCCCTGCCTTGACCTACACCGTCACTTACTCATTCGCTGATCATCTATCATTCTTCACACCTCCAGTGGTCCCAGGGCTGGAGAGGTCTTGGTAATCATTGAACAAGGTCCAGGACCTTGTGGAAGTTCTGGAAACCTCTGTAGAGCCACTTTTCTATATAAGAGGTGGAAGACTGCACTGGAGTCATCAGTGACTCCTCAAAGAGTAGCTGGGCCTTGTTCAATGGGCAGGACTTATGAAGGCTGGGTGAAATGGAGGCGACAAGGAGTCCAGCCTGCCTGGAGTGAAGAGTGGGGGCCTCCTAAGGGAGCAGGCAGGCCTTTGAGATACATGACTGGACACTATAGGTCAGAGGCCATCTAGTTTTGGGAACAATTGGAGATGGACACAATTGCTTCAATGGGATGCTTGCTGCATGTCACCTTTACACTCTGAAATTGCGCAAATTTAGTGAGAAGGGAAGTGCCCTGCATATCACTATCTGGTCCATAGAGGCAGGGAATAACCAGGAGCAATGACAGTAGTGAAGTGGTTGATGTCAGTTCCCTACACCTTTATTAAAGTGGGAAGGGGAAGGGTTTACCAGTATTTGAGCCCACAAGCTATCTGGAAATGGTACACCTGCTTTAGTTTCTCTCTGACCCCAGGTCCCATGGACTTTCATGTGTCAGCAAGTTTCTTCTCTCCTCCTGAAGTCACATTCTTAACTCTCTCCATGGGGCTGCACTCTCTCCATTCTTTCATTTGTTTGCTCTCTGTAACCTTCCAGAGATATTTCAGGAAGCCTTTTCCCTCCTTTCTTGCCTCATGTTTTTTTATCAGCTCAGTGAGTTGTATCACAAAGTTCTCTAACAAAGTTAGACACAATTTAAGACTCACCTTCACTGTCCTTTTTATATTGTTTTTTGCAGTTATTTCTGCAGAGGTTTGATCTCACCAACAGATCTATATTTGTTGACCATACACTGCCTTATGTACTTGGTGCTATTGTAGACTCACAGACTCACTATACTTTACTAAAATGCCCACCTTTCTGTTATCCACACTACCCAACCTATTCAACTGCATTCTGTAGCATCTCTGCACAGGATTTTTCCTGGGATGTGATGACTTGTTTTTGAGATTTCAGTTATCTTATCTGCACGTGTGTCCTCATACACAATTGGCTCTATCATTTTGAATCTTTTTCAAATACTTTCAGTGATTTATTGCAATGTCCCACAATGACCTTTTCATGTCTTTCTAAATTCATCTCTTTGCCAACTTACTGAAAGTAAGGAGTAAGATCCAGAGGATGATTCCTGGACTACCCTGACTTCTTTGACTTGGAGGCAGAAACACTTAATAATCTATCAGTGAATCTGACAAAATATAACTGATGGTGTTAGCAAAGTTTAGAACATCTGGAAAGAATGGGAAGAGAAAAGAATATTGAGGGCAAAGTAACCAAATTTCCGCAGGAGTGATGCTCACATCCTATCTGTCCAGAACATGGGGAAAATGTATTCAGAAAATGGGGAAAATGTGTACCTTGTCCCAGGGTATCTCTTCTTCACTTATTGACTCAATGATAATAGGTGACCTGAACAGTGGTCAGTTGCCTACATTCCCATCTCTTTCCAATGGCATGGTTAATAAAGTCCCTTTACTACTTTGCCATTGCAGTAGTAGAATAGTCTTCAATACTTTCTCCACATACATTAAGAATTCCGTCAGATAATGTTATACTTTTTTGCTTTAACCATCCCACAGAATTTAGTAATACCAAGAAAAAAAGAAAAAGCTAGTATGTTTACTTACATTTTTGCTCTTTCTGTTTTTCTTTTTTCTTTACTGACAGTCCTAGAGCATTTCTTTTATCAATTCCTTTCTTAGAATTTCTTTTAGCTTTTTAAAGATATGTCTGCTGGTGATAAATTCCTTACTATACCTTCATTTGACAGTGTCTTTATATCTTTTTTCATTTCTGAAGGATAACTTAAGCGGATATAGAATTCAAGATTGAGTTATTTTCTTTTTACACTTAAAAAATGTTGTGCCTCTTCTTTCCATACTCCATGGTTTCTGATGAGAAATTTGTTATCATTCGAATTGTTTTTCTCCTGTAAGTAAAATACATTATTTCTCTCTCCCTGATTTCAAGATTTTTTTTCTTTGTCTTTGGTTTTCTGAAGTTTGATTGTGATATGTGTTTTCATAGATTTCTTTGGAAAATCCTGTAGTTTGCTCAGCTTCTTGAACTCTAGATTTATGTCTTTTGCCAAATGTTAAGTTTGTCACCCATTATTTCTTTCACCCATGCATCTTTTCTCCTCTCCTTCCAATTCAAAAAATAACATGAATATTACATCTCATGTTATAATCCCATAGGTCCCTGAGGCTTTATTCTATTTTCAGTCTATTTGTTCTCTGTTGTTCAAACTGGGTATTTTTGTTGTTGTGCCTTCATGTTCACTGATTCTTTTCTCTCCATCCTGTCATTGTATCCATCCTTTGAGTTTTTACTTCAGTTATTGTATGTTTCAGTTTTAATATTTCCATTTGATTATTCTCTGTATCTTATATTTCTTTTTTTCTTTTTTTAAATTAAATAATGACAGTGTACATTAATACTATCATGGGGTACAGTGTACTATTTCTGTGTACAATTTGAAGTACTTTCATCCAACTGGTTAACATAGCCTTCATGTCTTTTTCTTAGTTATTGTGGTAAGACATTTATATTCTACATTTAGGGAGATTCACATGTACCCTTATAGGATGAACCATAGGCGTGATCCCGCCAATCATCCTCCCTCCACCCACCCTACCCCCTCTCCTCCCCTCCCTCTTCCCTCTCCCCATGTTCTTGGGATAAAATTTGGTTATAGCTTTCCTATGAAAGCTATAAATTAGTTTCATAGTAGGGCTGAGTACATTGGATACTTTGCTCAGAAGAATATTTTCCAGCTCCATCCATATAAACATGAAGGAAGTAAAGTCTCCATCTTTCTTAATGGCTGCATAGTATTCCATGGTGTACGTATACCATAATTTATTGATCCATTCGTGTATTGATGGGCTCTTTGGCTTCTTCCATGACCTAGTAATTATGAATTGGGCTGCAATGAACATTCTGATACAGATATCTTTATTGTAGTGTCATTTTTGGTCTTTGGGATATATACCTAATAGAGGAATTATAGGATCAAATGGCAGATCTATTTTCAGTTCTTTAAGTGTTCTCCAGATGTCTTTCCAAAAGGATTGTATTAGTTTGCAATCCCACCAGCAGTGTAGAAGTGTTCCCTTTTCTCCACATCCACGCCAGCATCTGTGATTTTAGGATTTTGTGGTATGGGCTAATCTTACTGGTGTTAGATGATATCTCAAAGTAGTTTTGATTTGCATTTCTCTGATGATTCAACATGGGGTGGAATCTTATATTTCTTTGATGAAACTTTCTATTCTTTCATTTGTTTCAAGCATGTGTATATTTATTCAATGAAGCAGTTGTCAGATAATTTCAACATCAATGTCATCTTGGTGTTGATATCTATTTTTTTTTTTTGAGACGGAGCCTCAAGCTATCCCCCTGGGTAGAGTGCCATGGCCTCACAGCTCACAGCAACCTCCAATTCCTGGGCTCAAGCGAGTCTCCTGCCTCAGCCTCCCAAGTAACTGGGACTACAGGCGCCCGCCACAGCGCCAGCCATTTTTGGTTGCAGCCATCATTGTTGTTTGGTGAGCCCGGGCTGGGGATTCGAACCCGCCACCTTAGGTGTATGTGGCTGGTGCCTTAGCCAGTTGAGCCACAGGCACCGAGCCGGTGTTGATATCTATTGATCGTATTTTCTTTCTCAATTTGAGATTTTCTGGTTCTTGGCTAGAAGGGACATTTTAAAATTATATCCTAGACATTTTGGGGATCATGCTATGAGACTCTGGATGTTATTTAAATTTTACATTTCAGCAAGTTTGTTGTGATACCAGGAAAAGTGATTTGCCTGTTGTAAGTGAGAAGTAGGGATGAAAGTTTAGGTTCAGCACACAGCCTTCTCTAACACAGGGACTGGAGAAGGGAAGGCGAAGTGGGGCCTCATTAGTACTTGCTAGAGATGTAACTTCAGCCTTTTCACTAGGTCTCCACCTACCCTGGCTAGGAAGAAAAGGACACAGTCATTCTCTCATTCCTTTTTTAAAACAGTAGGGGGGGGGATTTATTACCTCATGTAACAAGAGAAAGACAATTCCAGGGTTGATAATTTAGCTGTTCCAACAGTGTCATAAAGGACCCAGGTTCTTTCCTTCTTTAGCCTGCTAGCTTGCTCAGTTCTCATGATCTCAAGATGACTGTCATAAATCCAGAATTCACACAGAGTCACCAGTGTCCAGAGGCACAAAATGAGTGTGTATATGGCTCTACCTCTCTCTCTCTCTCTGTCTCTCCCCCCCATCTCATTTTTATTGGGGGTAAAATTTACCATGCTAACCATATCAAAGTATATAATTAAGTGCCATTGAGTACCTTCCTATTGTTGTTCAGGCATCACCACTATCCATCTCTAGAAATTTTTCATCATCCCAAACTGAAATTCTGTGCCCAGTATATGGTAATTTCCCATTTCTCCTTCCTCCAAGCCCTTGATAACCATTATTCTACTTTCTGTCTCTATGAATTTGACTATTATATGTTCTTCAGATAAATGAGTGTTAGTGTATAGCTCATTCACTTAGCATAATATTAGTCTTTGAAGTTCATCCAGGTTGTAGAATGCATCAGAATTTAATTCATTTTAAGGCTGTATAATATCTATTCTATGTACATACCATAGTTTATCATTTATCCATCAATGGACATTTTGGGTCTTCCATTTTTTGACTATTTTGAATAATGTTTCTATGAACATTGTTGTACAAATATCTGTTTGAGTCCCTGCTTTCAGTTCTTTAATGTATGTACCCAGAAGGAGAATTGCTAGATCATATGGAAATTCCATGTTTATTTTTTTTTTACTGTTGGGGATTCATCGAGGGTACAAGAAACAAGGTTACACTGACTGCATTTGTTAGGTAAAGTCCCTCTTATAATTGTGTCTTGCCCTCAAAAGGTGTGTCATACACTGAGACTCCACCCCCTCCCTCCTTCCCTCTCTCTGCTCTTCCCTTCCCCCACCTCCACCATGTACTAAGTTGAAAGTGTTCTCGGAGCCTCTGATCGGAGACGCAGGGAAAAGGAACTGCAGACGAGATGATTGATTTGAAGGGAGGTCCAGACTCTCTCAGGTCAGCGACCAGGCCTGACTTTACTGATTATCTTATATACTTCTAAACATTCAATAAGAATTTTACACAGATACAAAGAAGTGAAGTAACATTAGCAAGTTACTATTAAGATTACAATTCAGTGTGAAGGCTGAGGAACACATATACCATTGATTTTGTTTAGAGTAAAAACTCAAAGGAGACTGACTATCTGTTCTTGCTGGCCCAAACCAAAACTGGAGATTATAATGTTAATGAAGGAAGAAGACAGAGAACAGAACCCAATGCTCCGAGGACATGTGTTCGAGCTTCCAGTTGCGACCCCGGCCTGATTCTCCTGATCTCTTCTTTGAGAGTCTTTCTGAATATTTCTGCATATCTATAGGCAGGTGCAGAAGCTTGATCTTTGAAGAAATCTTTCTCAGAATCAATCTCCTGGGGAAGCACATTGAAGCAAACAGCCATGTCTGAGCATGGGGTGCTTATCTCTACACTAAGTCATTAATTGTCCTCATATGAAAATTGAATACACAGGATTCATACTTCTCCATTCTTGTGATGCTTTACTAAAAATAATGTGTTCCACTTCCATCCAGGTTAATACAAAGGATGTAAAGTCTCCATCTTTTTTAATGGCTGAATAGCATTTCATAGTATACATATAGCACAGCTTGTTAATCCATTCCTGGGTTGGTGGGCATTTTGGCTGTTTCCACATTTTGGCAATTGTAAATTGAGATTCATTAAACAGTCTTGTCCCCATGTTTAATTTTTTGAGAAACCACCATCCTGTTTTCCACAGCAGCTATTACATTTTACTTCCCACTAGCAAAACACAAGGATAACAATTTCTCCACATCCTCAACAACACTTGATATTTTCTAGGATTTTATTTTTGGTGTTTAATAGCCACATGACAGGTATGAATTCATATCTCATTGTGGTTTGGATTCATATTTCCCTAACGATTAGTGATGTTGAGCATCTTTTTGTGTACTTATTGGACATTTGTATATCTTTGGAGAAATGGCTATTCAATTCATTTGCCCATTTTTAAAATCAGGTTATTTGGTTTTTATTGTTGAGTTGTAGGAGTTCTTTATATATTTTAGATATTATAACTAATCAGGTTTGCAAATGATTTGCAAACATTTTCTCCCATTCTGTAGGTTGCCTTTTCACTCTGTCATTAGTGTCCTTTGATGCCCAAAAGTTATTAATACTGATGGAATCCAATTTACCTGTTATTTCTTCTGTTTCCTGTGCTTCTGGTGTCATGTCCAGGAAATCATTGTCAAATTTGGTATCATGAAACTTTCCCCTTCATTTTTTTCTAGGAATTTTATACTTTTAGTTATTATATTTAGGTATTTGATCCATTTTGTGTTACATGGTGTAAGGTAAGTGTCCAGCTTTGTTCTTTTTCAAGTGGATATGAGTTTTACTAGTACCGTTTGTTGAAAGTACTACCTTTTACTCATTGAATGGTGTTGCCATTATTATTAAAAACCATTTGACCATGTAAGCAAGAGTTTATTTCTGGGCTTTGGATCTCATTCCATTGGTTTGTATGTCTGTCTTTATGCCAATAGCTTGTTGTTTTATCATAGCTTTGAAATAAGTTTGATTTCAGAGACCTCCAACTATGCCCTTCTTTTTCAATATTATTTTGGCTATTCAGGATACCTTAAGATTCCACATTAATTTTACAATGAAGTTTTATTTCTCTAACAAAATGACATTGAAATGTTGTTAGGAATTACATTGAATCTGTAGATCACTTTGGGTAAGACTGACTTGTTTTGTTTTGTTTTTTTTTTTTTTTGGCCTGTTTGAACCTGCCCCCTCTGGTATACAGGACCAGCGCCCTACTGTTTTTAGCCACAGGCACTGCCCTGGTAAGACTGACATTTTAATAATATTAAATCTTCCAATCATGAGCACAGGATATCTTCCCACTTATGTCTTCTAATTTTTTTCAATAGAGTTTTGTAGTTTTCAGTGTTTATGTCTTTCACTTCCTTGGTTAAGATTATTCCTAACTATTTCATTGTTTTTGATGCTATTGTAAATGGAATTGTTTTTCTGCATTTTTTTCAGTTTATTCATATTTAGTGTATAGAGATACTTTTAGTATAACTGTTTTTGCAGGTTTTTTTTTTTTTGAGACATAGTCTTACTCTGTCACCCTTGGCAGAGTGAGTGGCATTACAGCTCACAGCAACCTTCAGCTCTTGGGCTTAGGCAATTCTCTTGGCTCAGCCTCCCAAGTAGCTGGGACTACAGGTGCCTGCCACAACACTCAGCTATTTTTTGTTGCAGTTTGACCAGGACTGGGTTTGAAGCTGCCACCTTCAGTATACGGGGCTGGCGCCTACGCACTGAACCACAGGCACTGCCCTGCAGGTTGATTTTTGTATCCCTCAATTTTTGTGAATTATTTGTTCTAATAGTTTTCTGTGGAATCATTAGAGTTTTCTATATCGTGCGCAAACAGAATTAATCTGACTTCTTCCTTTCCAATTTGGATGTCTATTATTTCTTCTACTTGCCTAATTGTTCTGGCTATAACTTCCAATACTATGTTGCACATAAGTGGGTAAAAGTGGGCATCCTGTCTTTTTCCTCATCTTAATGGAAAAGCTTTTAGTCTTTCATTATTGAGTATGTTAGCTATGGCTTTTCTATTTATAACATTTATTATGCTGAAATAGTGTTCTTCTATTTCTAGTTTGTTGAATGTTTTTGGTTTTTGAATATTGAAACTCACTTGCATTTCAGGAATAAATCCTACTTCGTTATGGTATATAATCACTTTTAAATTTGCTACTGAATTTGGCTTGCTAGTATTTTGTGGAGGATGCTGCATCAATATGCATGAGACATTGGCCTGTAGATTTGCTTTTTTGTTGCTTTTTTCTGGCTTTGATATTGGAGTCATACTGACCTTATAAAAAGAGTTTGGGTGTTTTCTCTCATCTTCAATATTTTGGAGATTTTTTAAAAATAGGCTTTATTTTTAGAGCAATTTTGTTTTCACAAAAAAATTGTACAGAAAGTCCAGATAGTTCTTGTATATTACCTCTTTCCCAAACACACATACACATTTTAACACACATGTTAAAATTTTGTACCAAAATAGCACATTTGTTACAATCAATAAATCTACATTGATACATTATTATCACAAAAAAGTATAGTTTACATTAGGGTTAATTCTTTGTGTTGTACTGTTCAAGGGTTTTAGTCAATGTAAACTGACATGTATCCACCATTATGATACATAGTATCTTACAGAATGATTTCAATGCCCTAAAAATTCTCTGTGCCTATTTATTCTTCCCTCCCCTTTCACCATTGGCAACTACTGTTCTTTTGATTATCTCCATAGTTTTACCTTTCCCAAAACATCATATAGATGAAAGCATACAGTTTGTGCCTTTTTCGTACTGGTTTCTTTCACTTAGTAATATGACTTTAAAATTCATCCATCTCTTTTCATGTCTTGATAGTTCATTTCTTTTTAGCACTTAATTTTCTATTGTCTGGATATAGCACAATTTATCCATTCACTTGTTAAAGGACATGCAGGTTGTTTCCAAGTTTTAACAGTTACAAATAAATTTACTATTTTATTCACTATATTTGTGTGCAGTTTTCTGCATGGACATGTTTTCAACTAATTTGGTGGTAAATAATAAGTAGCATAATTACTGGGCCATACGGTAAGAGTATGTTCAATTTCACAAGAAAATGCTCAATTGTCCTCAAAAGTGGCTGTGCCATTTGAAATTCCCACCAACAATGAAATGGGGTTCCTGTTGTGCCAAATCCTTGCCAGCATTTGATGTCACTATTTTGGATTTGGGGCATTCTAACACTTGTTTCATGGCATATCCTTATTTTCATTTAAAATTCCTTAGTAACAAATAATATAAGCACTTTTTCTATGATTATTTGCATATGCATGACTTTCAAGGTGAGGTATCTGTTTAAATATTTTGCCCATTTCTAATTGGGTTATTCATTTTCTTATTATTAAGTTATAGGAGTTTTCGTATATTTTGGATGACATTCCTTTATTGGATATGCCTTTTGGAAACATTTTCTTCCAGTATTTGTCTTGTCCTTTTGTGTTCTTAACAGTATTTTTCACAGAGCAGAGGTATTTGATTTTATAAGTCTATAGTAATCAAAACAGTATGGTATTGGCAAAAATAGACAAATAAAGCAATGGAACAGAAGAAAGGAACCAGAAATAAATCCACCCAAATCATTGAAACTGATCTGTGACAAAACCGTAATGGAGATGGAGAAAAAATGGTCTTCAATAAATCATGCTAGAGCAACTGGATATTCACATGAAAAAAAATGAATCTAGGAACAAACTTTATACCCTTTGCAATAATAATTCAAAATGAATTAGAGACCTAAATCTAAAACACAAAACTGTAAAACTTCTAAAAGATAACACAGTAGACAATCTATATGACTTTGGGTTTGGTGATGACTTATACAACACCCTTAGCATGATTCATGAAAGAAATGATCCATAAACTGGACTTGTTAAAATTAGAAACTTCTAGGAATAGACCTAGTAGCTGGCTTCTGTAATCCCAGAACTTTAGGAGGCCAAAGCAGAAAGATCACTTAAGGCCAGAGGTTTGAGACCAGCCTTGACAATATTTTTGTAGAGACCCTACTTCTAAAAAAAAAAAAAAATTAGCCAGATGTGCTGGTAGATAGCTTTAGTTGGAGCCAGGCATAGTTGCTCACACCTGTAATCCTTGCATCCTAGGTGGCTGAGTTGAGTGGATTGCTTGAGCTGACAAGACCAGCCTGAGCAGGAGCAAGACAGTGTCTCTAAAAATAGGCAAGCATTGTAGCCTCACAGCTACTTGTGAGGCTGAGACAAGAGGATTGCTTGAGCCCAAGAGTTTGAGGTTGCAATGAGCTGTGAGACAGAGTGTGACAGAGTGTGACAAAGTGAGACTCTGTCTCAAAGAAAAAGAAAAGAAAAAAAAAGAAAACTGTTCTTAAATCTTCAGTAGAATTCACCATTGAACACATCTGGTTAATGGCTTTTCATTTTTGGAACATTTCTGAATACTGATACAATCTCCTTAATGGAGTTAACTCTACTTGTATTTTCTCCTTATTCATGATTCTGTCTTGGTAGGCTATGTGCTTCTAAGAACATGCTCATTTCATCTAGGTTACCAAATCTGTTGGTGTATAATTGTTTATTATACTCTCTTATATTCCTTTTTATTTATGTAAAATCAGTAGGAATGTTCTCACTTTTATTCTAAATTTTAATAATTTCAGTCTTTTAGTAATATAGCTATAGGGTTGTTGATTTTGTTGATACATTCAAAGAACTATCTTTACTTTTTATTTGTTTTATCTATTTTTACTGTTTTCTATTTTATCTCCTTTTCCTTTCTGCTACCTTTGTTTCTAATTTATTCTTCCTTTTCTAGTCCTTACATTGTTAAGTTAGACTGTTGTTTTGAATTCTTTCTTCTTTTTGGTGTAAGTGTTTAGAGTTAAAAATTTTAGTCTTAGCATTGCTTTGCTACATCTCCTAAGTTTTGATGTGTTTCAGTTTCATTTATATTTGTCTAGAGATATTTTCTAAATTCCCTTGTGATTTCACCTTGGCCCCACTGGTTGTTGAATGAATGTTTTTTAAATTTCCATGTATTTCTGAATTTTCTAGTTTTTCTTTTGTTACTGATTTCTAGTTTCATACCATTGTGAACAGAAAAGTTAATTTGTATGATATCAATCTTTGTAAATATATCGAGATTAGTTTTATGACTTACATATAGCCAATACCAGAAAACATTCAATGTGCCGTTGAGAACTATGTTTATTTTGCTATCATTGGTTGGAGTGTTCTGCATATGCCTCGTAGGTTCAATTGGTTCACAGTGTTATTCTCTTTCTAGTCACTTTATGTTATCAATGTTACAAATTTTATCTTAATAGATTGTGCACCCATTAAAATATATTTATAATTTTTATGAACTTGTCTTTTTTTTTTTTTTTTGCAGTTTTTGGCCAGGGCTGTGTTTGAGCCCACTACCTCTGGCATATGGGGCCAGTGCCCTACTCCTTTGAGCCACAGGCACTGCCCTATGCACTTGTCTTTTAAAAACTGTATAAAATAGGGAGTGGAGCTATAAACTGAAAGTACAAAAATACTTGTTTTTATACTTGCCCAGGTATTTACTTGTACCAGAGATTACATCTTCATATGGCAATGAGTTAATGATTCATTTCATTTCATTTTAAAGGACTTCATGTAGCATTATTCCTGAACAGTTCTAGTGCTATTGAACTTCCTCTAGTTTTGTTTATCTAGGAATGGCTTAATTTCACCCTCATTTTTGAAGAACAGTTAGGTCATATGTAGTCTGCTCGATTGAGATATTTTCAACACTTTAACTATATTATCCTACTGCCTCCTGGCTTCTGAGGATACCTTTTTTTATTATTTTAGATTAATATGAGTATACACATGATTAGATTACATTATTTGCATTTCTTAGGTAACTTTTAAGTTGTAGTTGAGCCCTTTGTCCAGGGAGTGTGCTGTATACCCTTACACTGTGAAGGTGAGAGCTTACTGATCACTGTCCTTCTCCTCTTTCCTATATCCCTCCTCTCCCTTACTCCCATTTGAATTCAGTTGTGTTTTCCTCCCATGTGGATGTGTAGTTGTTTTTCTACTGGTTTCATATTACTATTGAGTACATTAGATACTTACTTTTCACTCTTGTGATACTTTAAGAAGACTGTGTTTCAACTCCATCCAGGTCAATACATAAGATGGAAGTCTCCATACTTTTTATGGTTGAACAATATTCTTTGGTATACCTATACCACAGTTTATTAATCCATTCATGTGTTGATGGGCACTTGGCAGTTGTGAATTGAGCTGCAATAAACATTCTAGTGACTTTAGTGCAAATGTCCTAATGATAAAATGATTTTTTTTTTCTTTTGGGTAGATACTTAGTAATGGGATAGTGGGATCAAATGGAAGGTCTATGTTTAGCTCTTTGAGGATTCTCAATCCTTCTTTCTAGGGAGATAGTATTAGTTTGCAATCCCACCAGGAGTGCAAAAGTGTTCCCTTCTTGCCACATCCATACCAGCATCTACAGATTTGGGACTTTGTGATGTGGGCTAATCTCTCTAGGGTTAGATGATATCACAAGGTGGTTTTCATTTGCATTTCTCTAATGATTAGAAATCATGGGCAATTTTTCATGTGTTTGCTGGCCATTTGACTTTTATCTTAAGAGAAGCTTCTGTTCAAGTCTCTTGCCCACTTATAAATGAGGTTGTTTGCTCTATTCTTATTCATTAATTAGAATTCTCTGTAGATTCCAGTTACCAGCCCTTTGACAGACTCTTAACAGGCAAAAATCTTCTCTCATGCCAAAGGCTGTCTGTTTGCTTTAGTTCTGGTACCCTTAGCTATGCAGAAGCTTTTTAGCTTGATCACATCTAATTTATTTATTTTGGTGTTCCTATAATTGCCAGGGGGGTCTTTTCCATGAAATCTTTTCCCAGGCCTATTTAATCAAGTTTTTCTCCACAATCTCTTCCAGAATTCTTATTCTTTCATATCTTAAATTTAAATATTTTATCCAGAGAGTCAATTTTTGTCATTGGTGAGATTTGTGTGTCCAGTTTCAGTCTTCTACATGTGGCTAACCAGTTCTCCCAGAACCATTTGTTAAATAAGGATTCTTTTCCCCAGTGCATGTCTTTGTTTGGTTTATCAAAGAGCAGATGCTGATATATAGCTGGGTTCATCACTAAATTCTCTATTAAATTGCAAGATCTATATCTACATTTTTATGCCAGTATCAGGGTGTCTTGATCACTGAAGACTTGTAACATAACCTGAAGTCTGGTAACGTGATTCCTTCGTATTTGTTTTCATTTCTTTGTCTAGTTTCTGCTTGGGGGATCTGTCCAGTTCTTTCAGAGGGATGTTGAAATACCCAGTTTGTATGGTGTTGCAGGGTATCTTAATGTTCAGATTGGTTAGAGTTCATTTTTAATATCTGAGCACATAAATGTTGAAATGTCTTTTTGTATTATTCCCTTGACCCATAATAGTGTATATGTCTGCTTTTCTTCATTTTTGTTAGTTTAAATCCAATTGTATGTGCAAATAAGATTGCAACCCATGCTTTCTTTTGATTTCCACTTGCCTGAAATACTGTTTTCCATTCCTTTACCCTGAGTCTTGTTTTGATCTTAGATGTTAATGTGTTTCCTAAAGACAGAATAAGGTTGGCTTGTGTTTTTGTTGTTGTTGTTGTTGTTGTTAAGACATATACACATAGATCATGAATACATTCATGCTTTTGTAGGGTACAACGTGTTGATTTTTTTATACAATCTGACATGCTAACATCAAACCAATCAACATAGCTTTTACCTCATGTACTTGATTATTGTGTTAAGACATTTATGTTCTACACTTGTTAGATTTGACTTGTACCCTTGCAATATGCTCCATAGGTGTGGTTCTGCCCTCTATTAAACCTCTTCCCTGCTTGTGGTTTTGAATCCAGTCAGCCAACCTGTGCCTCCTCAGTGCAGAATTTCAAGCCATTCACATTTATTGGAAAATTGATAAATATGGTGGCATTCTGTTCATCTTGTTTCGTGGAGGTTCATTGTTTAGTTTTATCCCTTGTACCATTGTGGAAGCTAGGCGTTTTCCTTTAGTTTCTGGGTGTCTTTACTTTCCTTGTTGTCTTTTGTGATGATCAGTGTGAAGAATGGGTCTGAGTACTACCTGTAGAGCTGGTCTTGTTGCAAATTTCCTCAGTGTTTGCATGTCAGTAAAATATTTGATTTCTCCATTGAATATGAAACTTAGAGTTCTAGGCTGAAAGTTGTTTTAAGAAGGTTAAAACCAGATGATCACCCACTTCTTGCTTGACAATTTTCACCTGAAAAGCTTGCTGTGCTATCCCCTTGATATTTTTCCCCTTGTAGGTAAGGGATTGCCTATGCCTGGCTGCTCACAGATTTTTTTTCATTTTGACTTTGATGGTTTCCAAGTTTTTATTGACAAATTGGTTGATAATTTTATTGAGAATCTCTTATATGTGTTGAATCACTTCTTTCTTTCAAGGTTCTGTTTTTTCCCCTTGAGGGTTTGATTAGAATATGTCTCAATTTGGGTCTACTTCTGTTTACCCTACTTTGAATGTGTTGAATTTCTTTTATTTGTACATTCACATTGTCCATCAAGCTTGGGAAACTTTTTGGTTATTAGTTCTTCATGTAATCTCTCTGCCTTCTTTTCTTTCTCTTCCCTTTTTGTTTATATTGTTTGGCTCAGTGTTGTCACATAAGGTCCTTAGGCTCTGTCCATTTTTCTTCACTCTTTTTATTTTTTGCTCCTCAGACTCAGTGATTACAAATAGTCTACCTTCAAGTTTGCTGATCTATTTTTCTTGCTCAAATCTCCTGATAAACCCCAATAGTGAATTTTTCTTTTATTTATTTTTTATGTCAGATTAACATCAGTGTATGCAATTAGAATACATTGTTTATGTTTGTTAGGTAAAGTTCAAGTTATAGTTGCCCAATGAGAACCCCTCAATGATTTTTTCAATCCAGCTATTCTATTTTTCAGCTCTAAAACTTTCATATTTTTCTGTCTCTTTATAAATATTCTCATTTTATTTAATTTTTTTTTGCTGGCTGGGTACAGCAGCGTACATCTGTAATCCTAGTACTCTGAGAGGCCGAGGTGGATGGATTGCCTGAGAATAGAAGTTACGACTAGTCTGAGTAAAATCAAGACCTTGTCTCTACTAAAAATCAAAAAATTAGCTGTGCATTGTGTCAGGTGCCTGTACTCCCAGTTACAGGCTGAGGCAAGAGGGTAGCTCAGGAGTTTGAGGTTGATGTGAGCTATGATGCCACAGTACTCTACCCAGGTGACTGAGACTCTGTCTCAAAAAAAATACATATACATATATATATGGAACTCAAGTATATATATAAAACTATATTATAATATATGTATACTTAAAGTATTATATGTATATAATATATACATAGAACTAAAGTACATATATATGTATATATAGGTATATCGATATATAGATATATAGATAGTTCTTTGTCAAGGTTTGTCCTATGTCTATTCATGTATATATAAGACTTTTGTTGTAAATTTTTTGTGTAGTAAGCCCAATGTCAGGATTTCAGGGATTACTCAGGAACAGGCTTTTTTTTTTTTTTTTTTTTTTTTTTTTTTTTTTGCAGTTTTTGGCCGGGGCTGGGTTTGAACCTGCCACCTCCAGTATATGGGGCCGGCGCCCTATTTCGTTGAGCCACAGGTGCCACCCCCTCAGGAACAGTTTTTATCAGTTTACTTTGAGTCTTTGAATAGGTCATATTTTTTTTAATATGTCTTAAGATTTAAAAAAAATTCTTTTTAAAAATTAATGATCAAATCACGGAATTAGGATATTCATCACTCAAACATTTGTCTATTCCTTGTGTTGGGAACATAACAATTCTTCTCTTCTAGCTATTTTGAAATGTATAATAAGTTGTTGTTATCTATAATCTCTCTACTGTACTATCAAATACTAGAACTTATTTCTTCTATCTAACTGTATTTTTGTGCCCATTAACAAACTTTTCTTCATCACCTCCTCATACCTACCTTTCCAGCTTTTTTTAACCCCCATTCTACACTCCACCTCCATGAGAGCCTTTTTTTGACTCCCATATATAAGTAAGAACATGTAATTTTTGTTTTTATGTGCCTGGTTTATTTCACTTAACATAATGAATTCTGGTTTCATCCATGTAAATGATGGTATTTATTCTTTCTGTGGCTAACTAATATTCCATTTTTATATGTACCATATTTTCTTTATATATTTATCCACTTATGGAGACTTAGTTTGATTCCATGTCTTTGCTATTGTGAACAGTGTTGCAATAAACATGAGACTGCAGATATCTTCTTAATATGCTGATTTCTTTCTTTTAGATATATACCCAATGATCTGATTGCTGGGTCATATGGCAGTTCCATTTTTAGTTTTTTGAGGGACCTACATACTGTTTTCCAATCATGGCTGTACTACTTTACATTGCCACTAATAGTATATGAGTATACTTTCTGCATCCTTGACAGTATTTGTTATTTTCTGTCTTTTTTCTTTTTTTGAGACAGAATATCACTTTGTCACCCTTGGTAGAGTGTCGTGGCATCGTAGCTCACAGCAACCTCAAATTCTTGGGCTCAATGAATTCTCTTGCCTCAGACTGCCAATCCACCTGCCTTCACCTCTCAGAGTACTAGGATTGCAGGAGTGAGTCACTGTGCCTGGCCAATTTTCTCCCTTTTTAATAATAGGGATTTTAACTAGCCTAAGATGATATTTCATTTTGGTCTTGATTTGCATTTTTTAATGATTACTGGTGATGTTGAGCATTTCCCCATATACCTGTAGGATATTTGTCTATCTTCTTCTGAGAAATGTCTATTCAGCTCTTTTGCCATTTTTAAATTAAGATTACTTGGATTCTTGTTATTCCATTCAGTTACTTATATATTCAATTTGTTAATCTTCTTTTGGAATAACTAAAGGAATCCTGAACAAAATAACAAAGCCGTAGGCATCACACTACCTCACTTTAATTTATTCTAGAATGTTATAATAACAAAGATAGCATAAAAAATGGACACATGGACTAGTGGGACAAAATACAGAACCCAGAAATAAATCTATACCTTTATAGTTAACTCACTTTGAAAAGACACCAAGAACATTATTTCAGTGTAGGAAAATTTATTCAGTGAATGATACTTGGAAAATTGGATATCAATATGTAGAAAAATGAAAATAGACCCCACCCCCTATCTCTTACCATATAAAAAATCAAATCAAAATGGGTTAAATACTTAAATGTAAGGCCTGAAACTATGAACCTACTAGGAGAAAAAAATGAGGAAACACTACAGAACATTGGACTGGACAAAGATTTTGGGGGCTAGACCTCAGAAGCATGGCAACAAAATCAAAAATAGACAAAGGGGATTACAGCAAGCTAAAAAAGCTTCTACACTGCAAA
>NW_003852751.1:0-9382 GCF_000181295.1 Otolemur garnettii
TTTCTTCCAGTCTGTTAATCTTATTTGCTATCCACACTCTGAACTCGATTTCTGACATCGCAGCCATTTTCTTGTGGATAGGGTCTTCAATTGTGTCTTCCCTATTTTCCCTTGGAGGAGTTGATCTTCTCTGGTTATTTGAGTTGCTAGAGTTTTTCTGCTGGTTCTGCCCCATTCTGAGTTTAGCTTGTTTGGAGGCCTTATCAGAACCGTTCAGTTGATGGGTTCTTCTAGTAGCCCAGAGAGATAGGCAGAGCGTGTCTGTTGTCTTCTCCCAGTTCTTGGGTGCTGGGGCAGCCAGGGTGCAGTGGAACAGCAGCAGCTGCACAGGAGTATGTGTGACTGGATTAGACCTTGTTCAGCCTGCAGGGCAACCAGGGGGCAGGAAACTGGCAACAGCCAGATCAGTCCTAGATCGGCCTCTCTGGGGCAACTGGTGGAACAGGGGAACTGTAGTGGCTAGATCAATCCTAGTTCAGCACCCTGGAGCAGCCAGAGGGTAGGGGAATGGCAGCGGTAGCTCAGGGTACGCAAGCGAGCAGATCAGTCCTAGTTCAGTCCCACCAGAGTAGCTGGGGGGAAGCAGGGGACTACTTCACTGTTGCCAGTTGGACGCATGTGGCATTAGCAAGTCGATCTGTGCCCTCTCAGTGTGGGAGCCCAGAGTGGGGGTCTCCTTCACCTCTGTCTGAGGGACGTATGTGGCTCTAGCAAATAGTTCTGGACCCTCCAAGGGTGGTAGACCCCTCCACCACCACCTGCAGGACCAGCGTGGCTCTAGCAAGCAGTTCTAGGCCCGCCCAGCTTGGGAGCCTGGAGCAGGGAACACCTTCCCTGGCCCCCGTGGGGTGTATGTCTCTCGATAGCTGTTTTGGGTCTACCTGGAATGGAGGATTTCTCCGCCTCTGCCTGCAGGATGCCTGCGGCCCTACTGAGAAGTACTGGGCCTGCCCAAAGCAAGAGCCTGCTGCCCATGAGGTGTGCAACTCTAGCAAGCAGTTTTGGGTCCCGACCAGCTACGTGAGGGTAAAGGCACCCTCTCGGCAACTGAGTTAGTCTGGGAAGGTTAGTACCTCCTTCCCCACCTTACACCCAGTCACTCATGGTCCCCCAGGTCGGAGACCCTATTTACTCCAGTAGGCCACTGCTCCCAGGGTTTACCTGGCAAATCAGCCAGAAATCTGAGTTCAGCAGGGGGACCTTCTGTGTTTAAATTAGGCTTCTGTTTGGCTAGATTTCTCTCCAAACCTTGGAGTGAGTGGGTGGGGACTCCTCAGAATTCAATGTTGCAGGTGGGGAATACATACAGTTTTATATAGTTCAAACCTTCCCTCAACCATACACCTGGGGTGCCCCTTTGAATAGTCCTTGGGTGGTCTACCAGATTTGAGGGGTCCTAATCAGTTGTCCCAGTCAGCACCCATTTCAGGTGGAAGAGTTCAAATGTCTCTCAGAGCTAGATAAGAGGGGTCTTCTCGCAGTTCAGATATAACTTGCTCCAGTGCTCCATGAGGGCAAAGGGACCCACCTGGCAAATGGGTTGGTTTGGGAAGGTTAATACCTCCTTCCCCACCTTGCACCCAGTCACTCGTAATCCCCTAGGTCTGTGGCCCTATTCACTCCAGTAGGCCACTGCTCCCAGGATTTACCTGGCAAAATCAGCCAGAAATCTGAGTTCAGCAGGGGGGCCTTGCGTGTTTAAATTAGGCTTCTGTCCAGCTGGATTTCTCTGTAAATCAGAGGTTGCATTCAGCTTTAAACTCAGGTGTCAATTCTAGCCTCTGTCCGCCCACTGCCTTTGTCTCAGCCGCATTAGCACCCTGAGGGCTGGCACTCCACCCAAGAAAGTTAAGTGCGCCATGCCTGTGGCTGCTGTCCGAAACCTTTGCTTGCCCAAAGGATTGGGCGTGGAACGGCGTGCCACTCAGGATGCCACCGTTTTTGCACTGGCATCCCCCGAGCTGACTCTCCTCTCCTCACGCCTGCACCACAGTCAGCACAGAACAGCACCAGCCCTTTCCCCCTCCACTTCTCTCAAGGAGATGCCCAAGAATCAGGACTCCATAGGTAATAAACCTCCAGATCTCAGAGTGGGTGGGTGGGGACTCCTCAGAGTTCAGTGTTGCAGGTGGAGAATATATACAGATTTATACAGTTTTACAATTTTATGTCTGGCCGGAGGGTGTCGTAGCATGCCAGCAGGGGTAGGAGGTCCAGTTTTTAGGGGGTCCCTCCCATGGAATAGAGTGGGAGGAAGCTTGAACTCTGCTCGCTTGTTTGCATGGAGTAAACTGTGAGCCCTTGTTGTGGGGCAGGGGACTCCCGTCCGCTTGGTGGTGGATTTTGTACCTTTTGGTTGTATTTTTGGGGTCGCAGCTCACCTCAGGAAGGTTGAAGTGCGCTCTTCATTCTTCTCTCTTGTCTCTGCTCCAAACCATCAGCTAATTTGCTAAGCTTCTGTCCTTTCAGCCTCCTTCTGGACGGGACGGGAGCTTCTGCAAAAAGCTGGCTGCAGTCTGCCATCTTGGCTCCGCCCCCCCGAAATACTTTTCTATTGTTAAATAAAACTCCTTTATTGTGGCAAGTCTGAGATGTTAGAGTCATACTGTGTTGGTGACTCCAATTTAAAAAGCTAAAAAATGCTTTTGGGGAGCCCCAAGTCAAAGGGCTAAAATAGGACCCTTCAGGGACATTTAGGTATTCTGCAAACTAAACAACATTGTACCCTCTGGAAGTATTTTGTTCATTTGTTTGCTTGTTTGTTTGCTTTTATATTGCCCCATGTACAGTTTTTTGTTCTGATTGCATCTTCTCATTTGGCCTAACTAGACTTATCATTTTCCCAGAAATTGGCTGACAGCTGATACTTACATTGCTTGTTTCCTAAACTCTTAAACTCCAGCCTTAGATACTATAGCCTTGAAGTATCTTCAGTGAGCTGGATTTATAATTTTTCTAGACTGTTTGAGATTATGAAAACCTGTTTTTAAGTTTGAAGTCTTTTCTTCCTGACAATGGATACTACTCTTGCTGTCATTTTTTTTCCTCTTTCCCAAACCTTAAACAGCTTCTTCAACATAGATTATAATTGCTTTGGGGGGCCTCCATGTTCCAATTGTTTACAAATTGAAGTCTTTTATGGACTTTGTGTGTTGCAACATTTATTTTTTTAAGTTCTTTATAGTGGAGGATTTAGCTTCTGTTCCTCTGTATAGATCTCTGTATTTTCTCCTCCAGCTTTTATGCTTTCTCAGTGGCATCTCAGGCAGAGAAGACATATTGATGAGCATCCAAGTCAACTAACCTTCATGCTCTTAAGTTTCAGGGCCTTGAATCATGGATATCTAAGATCAAATTTATGTTAACCAAACTGCTGTATTCAGACCGAGATAAAGACAATGATCAGAATAAACTTCTGTCACGAAACAAAGGACCAGGTTTGTATTTAACTTTAAGATTTATTTAAGCATTTTGCTTCTATCTAAATATAAATGAGTTACTAGATAATTTAAATGTTTACCTACTTATATGCTTCCTTTCCTCTCATTCAAGGAACTAATTAATTGGAAACCTTTATATATAATTAAATCTGTTTCTCATTAGCTCCCAAAGGTTGGCAAAGAGAAGATAGTGTTCCTTCAAGCCCATAGATAACCTCAGGTACCTGTTCACAAGACTGCCTCCTGAATACAGCAAGCAAGTAACAACCTCATTCAAATGAGTAATATGAATGTGCTTGTTCTTCTTTTCTTAATTATTGTAAGTATTTTCATCATAATCCATTGGTTAACATTATTTTGCTTGCTTCCAAGTGGCTGGAATCAAGTTACTTGCATAGCTTTTATTAACCAAACATGAATTTTGATTTAGTTGTTCACAGTGTTTATGTTGTACTCTTTCCTGGAAAAGGCCTTTTATGTTCACCAGAATAAGTGCTGTTACAAGTGCATTTTGTTACATCTACATTAATGATTCATGGAATATAGAACAAAGGGAAAACATTTTCTTTAAACAGGCTACATGGCTATGTAACATGGATAACCCCACTGCCCAGAACACCTGGGATTGCATGAATGAATATTTGCCCAATATCATTTGGTTCTTTTCTTTCCTGGGACACTTTTTAGGTATTTTTCTTGCAATCTTTGGAGCATGTTTGTTTAACTGACTAGTAAAATTTGTATCTTCTATGTTACAGTAATTGCAATTGAATTTGATGCCAATTCAGGGCTTTCAACCCATCTCACCACCTTCTCCAGAACATAGAACTCTACTATTGGTGAGGGAGGGGCAAGATGGCCAACATGTACCAGCCTCCAACAGAAGCTCCCATCCAGCAGGAAAGATAAAGTCCAGAAAATGCCCAACAAACCTGAAGACCAGAAGACCAGCTGAGAGAGAAGGGGAAACCTCTGCTGAGGTTGCAACTCCTAGAAAGCAATCTACAGGTACATAATACATCCCAAAGGAAAAGTGTCCATCCCCCCCAAAAAAAGTTTTTTTTTCTCTTCATCTGTTCCTGTAAGTTTCCTACAGGTGAGAAGTGAACTGAGGACCTATTATCTCACCCCATGTATGAGAGATACAGGAAGTGGGGTCTACTCCCTTAAAGGGACCCTGCTAAGACTCTGGACACTCTCTCACCAGGCAGAAAAATAGAACTAACATTTTCACTGACATTTTGAATTTCCAGTCCCCTTTTCCCCCTTGCCTGCAGAGACAGAGATGAGGCCCAAGAGGAGCGTTCCCCCCACCCCTACGGGACTAAGCACCCTGTACCAGCACTGCAGCTGGAGAACTGCTTAAACTGCACGTTCCCACTCTGCTGCTGGTGCTACCTGCTCTTGGGCACCCTTGCGGGGTGGCCTGAGGACTGATAGAGCTGCACATTCCCGGCACCCCAGGCCTGGTGGCCAAGAACTGCAAGAGGATGGTCAGTTGAGAGGGAAGCACACTGGAGTGGTGGTTCCCTGAGGTGAAGAGCAGCAGCAGCCAAAACTAGAATAATAAGGCCCACACTCCTGAGGCTTTTCCACACAGACACTTCCTGCCTCTCAGGGCAATTGGAGGAAGCCAGAATCTTCTCCCGTGGCAGCCACTGACAGAACAGTTTGGGGACCATCTTCAAATGGTGCAAATTCAGCAGGGGCAGAATCAGCAGAAAAACTCTGGTAAACTGAATAACCAGAGTAGATCAACTCCCCCAAGGAAGGATGGGGCAGATGCAATTGAAAATCCCATACATAAACAGATGGCTGAGATGTCAGAAATCAAGTTCAGAATCTGGATACCAAATAAGATTAACAGAATGGAGGAAAGAAGGGAAATAGAATTTCAAATTACTCAAAAGTTGTCTCAAGAATTCAATGATTTCAGGGTGGCAAATGTGGCTCAAAAAGGGTAGGGCTCCAGTCCCATATGCCAGAGGTGGCGGGTTCAGACCCAGCCCTGGCCAAAAAAAAAAAAAAAAAAAAGAAAAAAAAAAGGAATTCAATGATTTCAAAGATAAAATGACCAAAGATTATGATACACTGAGGCAAGAGGTTGCAGTCCTTAAAGATCTGAAAAATATGGTAGAATGCCTCAGGCAAAAAAAAAAAAAAAAGATCTCTGATACTGAACAGAATGGGGCTGGCAAAAAAAAGGATCTCTAACACAGAACAGAAAGCTTTTGAATGCACCCAAGCACTCAAAGATGAAGAGAAATGGAAGGATAAAATGGATCACTCTGTCAGAGAGATCTGGGATAATTTGAAGAAAACTAACAGTCAGCTTATAGGAGTCCCTGAAGGAGACGAAGTTGCTTCACAAAACACAGAGGTTCTTTAGCATGAAATTATGAAAGAGAACTTTGCAGACATGCCAAAAATTCTGAAATTCAGATAGCAGACAGTTTCACAACCCCAGCAGGACTCAACCCAAACAAGACATCTCCCAGGCACATGATAATTAACTTCACTAAAGTTGATATGAAAGAGAAAATCCTGAAAGCAGACATTTTCAATAACTAAACCAGCTCTCAAGGGTATTCTCAGAGGTATCCTTCATAATGACCAGCACAATCCTCCACCACATAAGTAAACTCACACAGAAATTTTTGATCAAACTCCAACTTCCACAATGGCAAAAGGATTAAAGGTGTCCACCGGACTTTTGAAATTTTCAATACCCAAAATTATACCAGATGGTATTGATTATACCATCAGTACTCCCAATTAATGTGTATGGCTTAAATTGCCATCTAAAG
Organism: Otolemur garnettii; assembly: GCF_000181295.1. NCBI lineage: Eukaryota > Metazoa > Chordata > Mammalia > Primates > Galagidae > Otolemur > Otolemur garnettii. The sequence continues at coordinate 6,248 of NW_003852751.1, forward strand.
AGGCACAGGCTGGATGACTGGATGCAAAAACTCACAAAAACTCAGGCCAGATATCTACTGCATACAAGAATCTCATCTTACCTTAAAAGACAAATATAGACTCAGGGTGAAGGGATGGTCATCTATATTCCAGGCAAATGGAAAGAAGAAAAAAAGCAAAAGGTTGCGATTTTATTTGAAGATACAATAGGCTTTAAACCAACAAAAGTAAGCAAAGATAAGGATGGTCACTTTTTATTTGTTAAGGGTAATACTCAATACAATGAGATTTCAATTATCAATATTTATGCACCCAACCAGAATGCACCTCAATTTATAAGAGATACTCTAATAGGCATGAGCAACTTGATTTCTCCCAGCTCCATCATAGTCAGAGATTTTAATACTCCTTTGGCAGGGTTGGAGAGAGCCCTCAACAAGAAGCTTAGCAAAGAAATTTTAGATTTAAACTTAACCATTCAGCATTTGGATTTCACAGACAACTACAAAACATTTCATTCTAATAAAACTCAAAACACATTTTTCTCATCAGTCCATAGAACATACTCCAAAATAGACCACATCTTAGGTCACAAGTCTAACCTCAACAAATATAAAAAAATAGAAATTATTCCTTGCATCTTCTCAGACCATCATGGAATAAAAGTTGAACTCAGTAACAACAGGAATCTGCAGACTCATACAAAAACATGGAAGCTAAATAACCTTGTGCTGAATGATAGGTGGGTCAGAGACAAGAGCAAGAAGGAAATTACCAATTTTTTGGTACAAAACGATAATGAAGATATGAGTTATCAGAACCTCTGGGATACTGAAAAGAAAGTCGTAAGAGGAAAATTTATAGCACTGCAAGCCTTCCTTAAGAAAACAGAAAGAGCTCTCTGGTCCTCCCATTCATCAGACAGCTGCTTCTAGTGCAGCACCAGCCACATCCCTGAGGCACCATGGTGAAACTGAAGGTCAGAATAAATGGTTTTGGTCAAATTGGGCGTCTTGTCAGCAGGGTTGCTTTTAACTCTGGCAAAGTGAATATTGTTGCCATCAATGACCCCTTCCTTGACCTCAACTACATGGTCTACATGTTCCAGTATGATTCCCCCCATGGAAAATTCCATGGCACAGTCAAGGCTGAGAATGAAAAGCTTGTCATCAATGGAAATCCCATAACCATCTTCCAGGAGTGATATTCCACCCAAATCAAATGGGGTGAGGCAGGCGCTGTTGTGGAGTCCATGTTCTTCACCATCATGGAGAAGGCGAGGGTTCACCTAAAGGGTCTTTCCAAAAGGGTCATCATCTCTGCCTCTCCTGCTGATGCCCCCATGTTTTTCATGGGTGTGAACCATGAGAAGTATGAAAACAGCCTGAGCATTGTCAGCAATGCCTCCTGGACCACCAACTGCTTAGCCCCCTGGCTAAGGTCATCCATGACAACTTTGGCATTGTGGAGGGACTCATGACCACAGTCCACGCCATCACTGCCACCCAGAAGTCTATGGATGGCCTCTATGGTAAGTTGTTTCATGATGGTCACGGGGCTCTCCAGAGCATCAATCCTGCTTCGACTGGTACAGCCAAAGCTGTGGGCAAGGACATCCCTGAGCTGAATGGGAAACTTACTGGCATGGCCTTCCATGTCCCCCTGCCAATGTTTCAATTGTGGATCTCACTTGCCATCTGGAGAAAACTGCCAAATACAATGATACCAAGAAGGTGGTGAAGCAGGCATCAGAGGGCCCTCTTCGGAGCATCCTGGGTTACACTGAGTACCAGGTCATCTCCTCTGACTTCAATAGTGACACTCATTCTTCCACCTTTGATGCTGGGGCTGGCATTGCCCTCAATAACCAATTTGTCAAACTCATTGCCTGGTATAATAATTAATTTGGCTACAATGGGGTGGTCAATCTTATGGCCCACATGGCCTCCAAAGAGTAAGAACCCTCAGACCACCAGGCCCAGCCAGAGCACGAGATGAAGAGAAAGGCACTTAGCTGCTGGGGTGCCCCTGCCTACTCAGTCCCCCACCTTACTGAGAATCTCCCCTCAACACAGTTTCCACCTAGACCCCCTAAAGAATGCGAGGGGCCTAGGGAGCCCCATCTTGTCATATAACATCAATAAAGTTCCCTGAATTCAAAAAAAGAAAAGAAAAGAAAACAGAAAGAGAGGAAGTTAACAACTTAATGGGACATATCAAGCAACTGTAAAAGGTAGAACATTTCAATCCCTAACCCAGCAGAAGAAAAGAAATAACCAAAATTAGAGCAAAATTAAATGAAATTAAAAACAAAAAAATTATACAACAGATCAATAAATCAAAAAGTTGGTTTTTTGAAAAGGTCAATGAAATAGATAAACCTTTGGCCAAACTAACCAAGAAAAAAAAAAGAGTAAAAACTCTAATTTTATCAATCAGATGAAATCAATAACATGAAATAACAACACACCCCTCAGAAATTCAGAAAATCCTAAATGAATGTTACAAGAAACTTTATTCTCAGAAATATGAAAATATAAAAGAAATCAACCAATACTTGGAAGCACGTCATATCCCAAGAGTTAGCCAGAATGCACTGAAAATTTTGAACAGGCCTATATCAAGTTCTGAAATAGCATCAACTATACAAAATGTCCCTAAAAAGAAAAGCCCGGGACCAGATGGCTTCACATCAGAATTAGAACAAACCTTTAAAGAGGAATTAGTACCTATACTACCTAACCATTTTGAAAATATAGAAAAAGACAGAATACTACCCAACACATTCTATGAAGCAAACATCACCTTGATCACCAAACCAGGAAAAGACCTAACAAGAAAAGAAAATTATAGACCAATATCACTAATGAATATTGATGGGAAATAATTCAACAAAATCCTAACAAACAGAATCCAGCAACACATCAAACAAATTATATACCATGACCCAGTGGGTTTTATCCCAGGATCTCAAGGATGGTTCAACATATGTAAATCTATAAACGTAATTCATCACATAAACAAATTAAAACACAAAGACCATATGATTCTCTCAAGTGATGTAGAAAATGTTTTGATGGCTCGGCGCCTATAGCTCAACCGGCTAAGGCGCCAGCCACGTACACCTAAGGTGGCGGGTTCGAATCCCCAGCCCG
>NW_003852751.1:9760-14501 GCF_000181295.1 Otolemur garnettii
GAAGTTTTAGCCATCTCAATCAGGGAAGAAAAAGTGATCAAGGGTATCCATATAGGGTCTGAAGAGATTAAACTTTCACTCTTCTCAGATGATATGATTGTATATCTGGAAGATACCAGGGATTGTACTACTAAAATCTTAGAAGTGATCCAGGAATACAGCAGCGACTCAGGTTACAAAATCAGCACTCATAAATCGGTAGCCTTTATATATATCAACAACACTCAAGCTGAAAAAATAGTCAAGAACTCTATTCCATTTACAGTATTGCCAAAGAAGATGAAATATTTGGTAGTTTACTTAACAAAGTATGTGAAAGATCTATATAAAGGGAACTACGGGCAGAGACAAGATGGCAGACTGCAGCCACCTTTTTAAAGATGCTCCCGTCCAAAAGGAGACTTAAAGTACAGATGTTTAGTAAGTAAGCTGATGGTCTGGAGCTGAGCCAAGAGAGAAGATTGAAGAATGCACATCATCCTTGCTTAGCTGAGCTGCAACTCCCAAAAGACAATCAAAAAGTACAAAATCCACCACCAAGCGGAAGGGAGTGCCCTCTCCTACAAGAAGGGTTCACAGTTTACTCCATACAAACAAGTGAGCAGAGTTCAAACATCCTCCCACTCTATCCCACAGGAGAGAACCCCCCTAAAAACCGGACCTCCTACACTTACTAGGGTGCCACAGCACTCTCCTGCCAGGCATAAAACTGTAAAATTGTATAAAACTGTATATATTCTCTACCTGCAAATCTGAACTCCTGGGATTCCTCCCACCCTGAGGTCTGGAGGTTTGTCATCCATGGATTCCAGATTCTTGGGCACTTTATTGAGAGGAGTGGAGGGGGAAAGGGCTGGTGCTGGTCTGTGCTGACTCTGTGGCATGGGAGTGTGGAGCTTATGGTCAGCAGAGAGAAAATCATACAGGAGTAGCAGTTTCCTGAGTTGCAGACCAGCAGCCACAGCAGCAGGAAAGGCTCACATCTCTGAGGTCATTCTGGAGACATGCCCTGTCTGTCTGGACAACCAGAGATTCCAGGCAGCAGTGCTAATGGGGCAGAGCACGGGGACTAGAATGCATGCAGCTCACACTCTTACAGGGCAGGGCTGTGAGTAGACTGCTTATCTGATTATAATAACACCTAGTCCTCAGGGGAATACAGCTGAGACAAAGGCAGTGGACGGCCAGAGGCTGGAATTGACACCTGAGTGTAAACTCCAGTTGCTTGCTGCCCAGGGCTGAGTTTTGTATCAGTTCTAGCAGTGTCTGACATGGAGAGGAATTTAGCCTTGCTCTGTCCTGTTCTGTCAGCAACTTCAACCAGGCATGGGGCTGAAACTGAGTTAACTGCCCCTGTCTATATTAAACACCAAAAGTACCCCTGCCAGACCCAGATCTCCTAGAGACTCAAGGAGTCATAAACCCCAGGACCAGCTGCTCACTGGAGTGAACTAGGTCACAGCCTGGTGGGATTACCAGTGACTGGGTGCAAGGTAGGGAAGGAGGCATCAACCTTCCCAGACTAATTCATTTGCAGGGTGGGTCCCTATGCCCTCATGGAGCACTGGAGTGAGTCATATCTGAGCTTCCCGCAGACCCCTCCCATATAGTTGCTGGAGACTCTTTGAAATCTCCCACCTGAGACTAGTGCTGAATGGGACAACTGATTTGGACTCCCTGAACTTGGGCAAATCACCAAAGGACTATCCCAAGTGGCACCCTGGGTGTAAGGTTGAGGGAAGGTTTGATTTTCCATGCTCATTTGTTGTTTGGGGAGGACAGGGTGACTTAATTGCTGGTATTTCTCCACAACTGAGACTTCAACGAGGAGTAACTGATTGACTAGGGTAGGACAGAAACCAGCTGAAAATAAGGCAGAGCCACTTAGCTCCACCACAACAAGCAGGTCCCCAATCTCTCAGGCCGTAACACCATATGGGTCCTTGACAAAGCTCAAGGGGAAAAGCCAAATGGGGTAAAATAATCATGGGGTGGAACCAGCACAAAAGTTCTGGTAATATGAATAGCCAGAGTAAATCAATCCCCCCAAGAAAGGATGTGACAGATCCAACTGAAGATCCCCTTCATAAACAGGTGGCTGAGATGTCAGAAATTGAATTGATAATTTGGATTGAAAATAAGATTAAGACAATAGAGGCAAAGATAGTATTAGAAATTCAAGGAGCATTCCAAAAATTCACTCAAGAATTCAACAAATTCAAAGACAAAAACACCAAAGATTTTGAAACATTGAGGCAAGAGATTGCAGCGCTCAAAGACCTGAAAAAATATAGTAGAATACCTTGGTAACAGAATGCAGCAGGCAGAAAAAAGGATCTCAGATGTAGAAGACAAAACTTCTGAACATACCCAAGCATCCAAAGAGTAACAGAATTGGAAAGCAAAAATGGAGCATTCTCTCAGAGAGCTCTGGGATAATTCAAAGAAAACTAATATTTGCCTTATAGGAATCCCTGAAGGCAACGAAGTTGCTTCACAAAACACAGAGGCTCTTCATTATGAAATTATGAAAGAGAACTTTCCAGATATGCCAAGAGATCCTGAAATTCAGATAGCAGACAGCTACAGAACCCCAGCATGACTCAACCCAAATAAGACATCCCCTAGACACATCATAATTAGCTTCACCAAAGTTAATATGAAAAAGAAAATCTTAAAAGCAATGAGAGATAAAAAAACCATAACCTATAAGGGGAAGAATATCAAAATAACTTCAGATTTCTGCCAAAACCTTTCAGGCCAGAAGAGGGTGGTCTTTGACATTTAATCTCTTAAACAAAATAACTTTCAACCCAGGAATCTGTATCCAGCTAAACTGAGTTTCATTTATGATGGAGAAATTAAATACTTTAATGACATTCATATGTTTAAGAAATTGGCCATAACTAAACAAGCTCTCCAGGGTATCCTCAAACCTATCTCCCATAATGACCAGTGTAATCCTCCACCACGAAAGTAAACTAACTCAGAAACTATTGATCAAATTCCAATTTCCAAAGTGGCGAAAAAATTAAAAATGTCCACTGGATTTTAGAACAACTCAATACTTAAAATTTTACCAGGCTTATCAACAATTTCAATCAATGTGAATGTCTTAAATTGTCCTCTAAAAAGGCACAGATTGGCTGACTGGGTACAGAAACTATGACCAGACATCTGTTGTGTACAAGAATCTCATCTTACCTTAAAAGATAAATATAGAATCACGGTGAAGGGATGGCCATGTATATTCCAGGCAAATGAAAAACAGAAAAAAGCAGGTGTTGCAATTTTATTCACAGATACAATAGGTTTTAACCAACAAAAGTAAGCAAGGATAAAGTTGGCCACTTTATATTTCTTAAGGGCAATACTCAATATGATGAAAGCTCAATTATCAATATCTATGCACCCAACCAGAATGCACCTCAATTTATAAGAGAGACACTAACAGGCATCAGCAACTTGATCTCTCCCAGCTCCATCATAGTGGGAGATTTTAACACTCCTTTGGCAGTGTTGGATAGATCCTCCAATAAGAAGCTTAGCAAAGAAATCTTAGATTTAAATTTAACTATTCAACTTCTGGACCTATCAGACATCTACAAAACATTTCATCTTAACAAAACTGAATACACATTTTTCTCATCAGTATGCAGAACATACTCCAAAATAGATCACACCTTAGGTCACAAGTCTAACCTCAGCAAATTTAAAAGAACAGAAATTATTCCATGCATCTTCTCGGACCATCGTGGAATAAAAGTTGAACTCAGTAACAACAGGAATCTGCAGACTCATACAAAAACATGGAAGCTAAATAACCTAATGCTGAATGATAGATGAGTCAGAGATGAGATCAAGAAGGAAATTACCAAATTTGCAGGAAAAAAAAACAACAATGAAGACACAAGTTTCCAGAACCTCTGGGATACCACAAAGGCAGTCCTAAGAGGGAAGTTTACAGCATTGCAAGCCTTCCTCAAGAGAACAGAAAGAGAAGAAGTTAACAACTTAATGGGACATCTCAAGCAGCTGGAAAAGGAAGAACATTCCAATTCCAAATCCAGTAGAAGAAAAGAAATAACCAAAATTATAGGAGAATTAAATTAGATTGAAAACAAAAGGATTATAGAACAGATTAACAAATCAAAAAGTTGATTTTTTGAAAAGGTCAATAAAATAGATAAACCTTTCGCCAACCTAACCAAGAAAAAAAGAGTAAAATCTCTAATCTCATCAATCAAAAATGGTAACCATGGAATAAGAACAGACCCTATAGAAATTCAAAAAATCCTTAATGAATATTACAAGAAACTTTATTCCCAGAAATATGACAATCTGAAGGAAATCAACAAATACTTGGAATCATGCCACCTCCCCAAGACTTAGCCAGAATGAAGTGGAAATGCTGAACAGGCCTATGTCAAGTTCTGAAATACCATCAACTATACAAAATCTCCCTAAAAAGAAAAGCCCAGGACCAGATGGCTTCACGTCTGAATTCTATCAAACCTTTAAAGAGGAACTAGTACCCATACTACTCAACCTTTTCCAAAACATAAAAAAAAGACGGAATACTACCCAACACATTCTATGAAGCTAATATCACCCTGATCTCCAAACCAGGAAAAGACCCAACCAGAAAAGAAAATTACAGACCAATATCACTAATGAATATTGATGCAAAAATATTCAACAAAATCCTAACAAACAGAATCCAGCAATACATCAAACAATT
>NW_003852751.1:15210-20953 GCF_000181295.1 Otolemur garnettii
CTACCCAAAGCAATATATAATTTTAATGCAATCCCTATTAAAGCTCCACTGCCATACTTTAAAGATCTAGAAAAAATAAAACTTCATTTTATATGGAATCAGAAAAAAAGTCAAATAACCAAGACATTACTCAGAAATAAAAATAAAGCAGGAGGAATCACATTACCAGACCTCATAATATACTTAAATCCATAGTGTTGAAAACAGTATGGTACTGGTACAAAAGCAGCCGTAAATGTATGAAACAGAATAGAGAGCCAAGAGATGAATCCAGCTACCTACCATTACCTGATTTTTTGACAAGCCAATTAAAAACATTGAGTGGGGAAAAGATTCCCTATTTAATAAATATTGCTGGGCTAACTGGTTGGCAACCTGTAGTAGAAGACTGAAACTAGACCCACAACTTCTATTTCTTTAATCCAATTATATCTGGATAATAAGACTGAAATAGACTGAAACTAGACCCACACCTATCTATTTTTTTAATCCAATTATATCTCCAAATAATATTTAAACCCCTGATTTTTTTTCAGATTTCTGTTTTCCTGGATGACTGTTTTCCATTCCTTCAACCCGAATCTTGTTTTATCTTTTGAGTTATAGTTTGTTCCACAGAGTCAACAGATATTGAGCTTAAGTTTTCATGTAAATTCAGCCAGCCTTTGCCTCTTTAGAGGAGAATTCAAGCCAGTCACATTATTTGAGATAATTGTCAGTTTTGTTGGGGTTTTGATCATCTTGTTTTTCAGAGTTCAAGTGCATATTCTTATCTCTTTCACCATTGTGGAAGGAAGGATTTGTTCTTTAAATTCTGTGTGAGTTTACTTTGTTAACTCATATCAGCTAGTCATTATGAAGAATGGTTCTGAGTCTGAGTCCTTCTTATAGAACTGGTCTAGTTATGGCAAATTTCTTTAACATATGGATGTCAGTAAAATACTAGATATCTCCATCACAAATGAAACTCACTTTAGCTTAATACAGGATCCTGGGCTGAACATTGTTTTGTTTCAGAAGGTTTAAGATTGTTGACCATCTCTTTATAGTTTGTAAAGTTTCAGCTTATAGGTCTGCAGTCATCCTGATCTTTTTCTTTTATTAGATAATATTTTCTTATGCATGGCTGCTTGCAGGATTTTCTCCTTCATATTCACTTTGGAAAAGTTAATTACAATGTGTATAAGAGATGCTTTATTTGGATTGAGTCATGCTGAGCTCCTGAAACTATCTGAATTTCTTGCTCATGGTTGAGAAAAATCAACATTGTTAAAATGTCCATACTACCCAAAGTAATCTACAGATTTCATGCAATCCCCATCAAAGCACCAATATTATACTGTAAAGAACTTGAAAAACTAATACTTTGTCTGTTGCTGTCACCCTGCTCCCTGCACCAGAATAGATAGATAAATCTTTGGCCAACTTAACCAAGAAAAAAAAGAGTAAAATCTCTAATTTCATCATTCAGAAATGGTAAAGACAAAATAACAACAGACTCCTCAGAAATTCCAAAAATCCTTAATTAATATTACAAGAAACTTTATTCCCAGAAATATGGAAAACTGAAAGAAGTTGACCAATACTTAGAAGCATGTCACCTTCAAGGCTTAGCCAGAAGGAAGGGGAAATGTTGAACAGGACTATATAAGGTTCTGAAATAGCATCAACTATACAAAATCTCCCTAAAAAGAAAAGCCCAGGACCAGATTGCTTCACATAAGAATTCTACAAAACCTTTAAAGAGGATGTAGTACCTATACTACTTAACATTTTCCAAAATATAGAAAAAGAAGGAATACTACCCAACACACTCTATGAAGCAAACATCACTTTGATCCCCAAACCAGGAAAAGACCCAACAAAGAAAGAAAATTACAGAACAATATCACTAATGAATACTGATGTGAAAATATTCAACAAGATCCTAACAAACAGAATCCAGCAACATATCAAACAAATTAGATACCACGACCAAGTTGATTTCATTCTGGGTCTCAAGGCTGGTTCAACATATGTAAATCTATAAATATAATTCATCACATAAACAATTTTTTTTAAAAAGACCATATGATTCTCTCAATTGATGCAGAAAAAGCTTTTGATAATATCCAGCATCCCTTCATGAAAAGAACACTTAAAAGAATTGGCATAGGGGAGGCGGAGCAAGATGGCGGAGGAGATGCATCCCTGAGTCAACTATCCAGATGGTTTCAGGTGAGAGTGGGCCTGTGGGATCTCTTCTGCATGGATTTCTTGCGTGGATAAGCAGCGCAGGGCGAGCAGCAAAGAGCTGAATTGCTGGATTGGAAGTGTAGTTCAGAACTGCGGTGTCAGCCAGAAAAAACTCAGGGCAGCAGCTGAAATGGCTCCATCTGCCACCTGCGGTGCCAGGTCCATGGCTTAGGTCACGGGGCTTGCTTTCTGAGAGACAGAAACCGATCCCTCCCCCAAGAAAGGCTCCTGTGCCCAATTCTGGGGAGTTTGCATGTCTCGCGGAGAGTGTGGTGAGGTGTGGATTGCCCAGGCAGAATTTGGTGGCCAGAAACAGGAGACATTTGGACCCAGTTTGGGGTGTTAGGGATCCAGGCATTCGGACAGAAACTCAAGGGGAAGGGACTCTGCTTGGGAACGGATCCATCCCGTAATTTTGGAAGTCTGTCTGTCTGGAGCTGCACTGACACAGTGACCAGCAGGGTGAATCAGTTCCTGTCTTGCAAACACTGAAAAGTCTTTTGAACGTTCTGCTTCCGCGGCAGCAGTTATAACCCCTCCCCCATCAGAAACAAACTAAAATCCAAGGGCAAAAGGAGCACTCTAGCTCTTTTCCCTCAGATCACATAAATTTGTTCGAGGGGAAACCAGGAGTTGAGTGCACAGAATCGGTTCCCTTACTACAAACACCGAACGTCCCGCCGTGACGGGCGGCCACAGCGGCAGTGCCAGCTGTGGCTGTAGCCCCTCCCACTTTGGAAAAAAACCGAACAGGGACTGCAAAAGGGGTGGCCCCAGCTTTTTTCCTTCGGACCACAACAGTTTTCTGTTCGAGGGGAAATTAGGAGTTGAGTGAAAGTCTGGCAAAGTGCGAACTTGTGTCCCAAGTTTGGAGGACAGATAGAAGTGGGCTGCCACCCAGGAACCAGATGTACTATAAAACCTCCAAAATGGCGTCTCCATAACACCTCCCCCAGAAGCGCGGAGAGCTCAATATGATCTGCAGGGAGTCTTCCGGCATCTGAAGTTGATCCAAGACGCCCAACACTCTGCAGGAACTGTTGCAGGGAGAATCTGGCATCCTGCCAACAAAGATTCTCCATATTTTTTTTTCTTTCTTTTCTTTTCCCCCATTTTTGGTATAAGCGTAGGGACCACTCACAGCACCACCTGTTGTCTAGAAAATATACTGCAGCACAATTATATATATATTTTTAAACCGGAAACCCAACGCAATGAAAAAGAGACTTGTTTGTATATACTCAAAAAAAAAAGGTAATTTTCCTAGTGGTGCCCTCCCTCTTTTTTCTTTTCCTTTTTTTTAACTTTTAATTTTTTGCTTTTTATTATATATATATAGATAGATAGATAGATATAGATACTTTCTCTTCTTGAATTGTTTGCTTTCCTATTTGTTTGCTCTATCATTTTATGACCAACATTTCTGTGGTTATCCTTTATTATCACTATTTTTTTTCTCTCCCTTCTTTCATTTTTGATCTGCTAGTTGACTGGTTTGTCTGTTGCTCTATTTACTTCTTTGTCTGTTTGTTTACATGTGGTTGAGTGTCTGCGCATTGGAGTCCTTGTATGTCTGGTAGCATCTTAGTCTGTTTATTTGTCTGCCTTGTTTCAATGTACTTTGTACTTTGCTAAATCTCCGGGTTGGCTATATTCCCTAACTAAAAATTTCACATTCAATAAGAATTTGGAGGAATAGAGGATGAGAGCTGACTAGAGCTAGCTTTCAACATAAACGTCAGTCCAGGGAGAGAGACAGCCACTGGAAGAACCCAACGAAGCTGAAAGTGGGGAGCTGAACTGACAGAAGAGATAGATAAACACACATCCTCCCCACTGAGGCAAACCACAACTTCAAGAAAACAAATTCCAGGCTTAGATTGAAACAAAGAGGAATATTCTACAGCTCCCATTGAGTCCCTGAGGCTGATAGGCTTCAACTATCCCTGCTGGCTGGCCACAAAGAGTGGTCACCAAGTGGAGAAGGCATTGATATTACAGGGACTCTGTCAGACACAAAATCCTGATGAACTCATTGACCTTACCTGGACTCTGGTAGACACAAAACCCTGACTCACTCGACCATTGGATAGGACTGCATTACAGAGTCTGGGTCAACAAAAACTATTGGTGGGGCTGAGAGTGAAGTTACCATAGTCCAGTGGCGAAGCGTGAGTAAGGAGGGGAAAGAGACTTCAGCCTCCTTACTCCAAATTATCTACTGAACAGGCCTTTCTGACTCCTCAGAGCATCAGAGCAAGCCACACTTATACCACCAGTATACTCCTATTAATTAGTTTCTAGAGACCTTGTGATCTTTCCAACCAGGGAGTGGGTACTGACCAGGTCAATAGGTTTGGATCTCTTCATTTGGGCAAATTAACTGGTGGTAGAGGGAGAATCTCTGATGCTCTCAGGTTTCTCCTAGGCCCAAGTTGTCCTCAGGTGGAACATTCTCCAGTTGTCACTGAGTGCCTAAGATAGTCAAGCCTCAGTTTCCTTTGCTGGTGGGTGTCGAAGAGCAGTAACTGAGTGGGGCTAGCACTGGCTCTACTTTGATTTTGGCAGAAACAGAGCCCTGCCTCACTCGCTTATTGGGCAACTAGATCACAGCCCTCCAGGGTCTACAGTGACTGCGTGTGACAAAGGCACAAGGAGGGATAGGAGGCATCAACCTCCCTAGAATTCTTTATTTGCTGGGCGGGTCCCTCTGACCCCACAGAACACCGGAGCAGGCCATACCTGTGCTACCAGAGATCCCTGCTGTACAGTTGCCAGAGACTTCTCAAACTCCCCCACCTGAGAATTGTGTTAACTGTGACACTTGTCTCATATCATTTGAACTGGGCCAATCACCTGAGAACTATCTAAAGTGATACCCTGGGGGGTTGTTGAGGGGTGACTTAATCACTCTTATTTCTCCACAACTGATCTTAACCAAGAGTAACTGATTTTCTAAGGTAGAACAGATACCAACTGTAAAGAAGATAGAGACAAGCAAACCTCTAGGCTCTCAGACCGTAGCAGTATTTGCATCTTTGGCAAAGTTCTAGGGGAACAGATACAGACACTAGTCCCAGCCTTTGCTCAAACATCTACATGTTGAACAAATTTGCCATAACTAAACCACCTCTGCAGGAAATTCTCAAACCTATCCTCCATAATAATCATCACAATCCCTCACTACAAAAGTAAACCCACCCAGAAACTTTTGATCAATTTTCAACCGCCACAGTGGTGAAAGGATTAAAAATGTCTATTGGACTTTTGAGCAGTTGAAGACCAATATCTCACCAGGTCTTTGAATAATTTCAATCAATGTCAATGGCCTAAAGTGCCCTTTAAAGAGGCACAGATTGGCTGATTGGATACAGAAACTCAGACCAGATATCTCTTGTGTCCAAGAAACACATATTACTTTAAAAGATAAATACAGACTCAGGGTGAGGGGATGGTCTTCTATATTCCAAGCAAATGGAAACCAGAAAAAAGCAGGTGTTGCAATCCT